>NC_071113.1:23867500-24092500 GCF_024256425.1 Clarias gariepinus | reverse complement strand
ACAATAGATTAAAACATAATGGTTATGCTGTTACAGGAAATCCTATAATTTGTTTGATTATTTTACGAGGTGCTTTTAAGTCAAAATGTGATGAAATTTCACATGAATGGAGGCACAAAAAGATTGACATTTATAGAAGACATCAAAGCACAGTTTGATGATGAGACTTTTAGTTGCATTACAGCAATTGAATGATACAAATGTTTTAAATAAGGCCATACTTTATGCCCTGGCCGAGATGGGTTGGAGTCCGCTGCAGTCGGTCCGTGAACATTCAGCAAACGCAATGTATGACTTGTCACCAACTTGTGTATGAGGCGAAACTGTCTGTGGCAAGTAATTCATTAACACCCACTTCAGGAACTCGTCTGGGAGTTATTGCCACATCCCCATACAGTCCTGATCTCGCTCCAAGACATTTCCACATGTTTGAGCCATTCAGGGAGTTCCTGGGAGGCCAGTGTTTCAGATGTGAAGCAGACAGTCTGATCATGGCTCAGGCATACTGAGAAAACTTTCTACCTTGATGGTATCCAAGCACTAGTGACACACTGGGATAAGTGCATTAGTGTAGCAGGGGATTATATAGAGAAATAAACAGATTTTACTCTCATGACTGTGTAATGTTATTCAAAACATCCTGGTTTGACTTGTACAATAAGAGCACATCCTGTTGTTTTTCCCCCATACATATATTCTTCTTATACCACATCAACTTGCCAACATGTTGATACTTCAGTTTACCAAACTTTAACATTAAAAATAATAATTTCAGGATGTCTGCCAATACATAATACATTCTTTAATAAATCAGTTTATAGATTAATGTTGTGTCAAAATCATGAAAAGTTCTATATATTACCTTCAGGATATAAAGGATTTTTCCCTCCCTGGTTGCTTTTTTTTTTTTCTTAAAGTGCAAAAAAGCATGTTATTTTACAACCACAATGTGCCAAAGCTGTCTGCCCAAATACTGTAAATTTGAACATTCAACAGCATGTAAGGTATATGCATAAAATTTGAGGAATGGCATTTTATTTTATAGTTTTCTACCGGAATAATGTTGTGAAGTAGGGCCAAATCTTCCTTGCCCCTCATAACAGTCAATCCATTAGCTGTCTTATGACTTACCAGGTCTACTTATTACTCAGACCTGAGAAAAGTGTGCTGCGAAAGTCAGCGAAAGATGAGAGGTGGTCTGGGGATAGAAGGATTGATAGGTAGACCAGAGAAGAGGAAAAAGAGAGAGAAAAATGCAGCTGGGAAGAAGCGAGGGTGGAGTCTCCAGTGGTTAGCACAGCGGAGTGGAGAAATAAGAGGTTGAATATTATATCCCAAGGTTGAAAAAAAGAGACCCAAGGAACATAAAATAATATAGATATATATATTTTGTGAATAATTAATATTACCACACTGACTTGATATAGTAAAATAATTATTTTAGACCTTTATCACATTATTTATTCAATCTTAGGTTACTTTTGTTTTGCTCTCAACAGAAACCAGACATATCTTTACAGTGAACTTGATGTCACTATAAAAATATGAAAAATGAAATAAGTCACAAAATGGACTGATTGCCAAACAATGATAAATCACCTGTTGTTAACGTATGAAGTCGACTCTCTTCATTAAGCAAAGCTGATGAAATTAAGGAAGGCCCTGTGGATACATCAGACATATCGGAGGAAACAGTAGAGCTGTTTTCTTTTTCTCTCCGTTTCCTTTTTAAACTGCTGAACTGTTGTGGCTTGATCGTATAGGACAGCTGGTCTTCATTTGTACTGTAGGAAATACCGCTCATCCTAAACACACTTCCCCGAGCCAGTAATAACCAGAAGCAGATTGCCATATGATAGGTGTGTTTTTGATTAGCCTGACCGGTGTGGTCACTCACACGAAAGAAATCCGCGACCGAATAATTACTCCGGATTGACACCATAAACCAAATTTCAATTGTCAGGGTCAAACACTAAAATAGCGAGCACATCAGCTGCAGTGAGGAGAAAAATAGAAGGAAAGGAAAAAAAAGTGAGGAAAAAACAGAAACGTACATCTGAAATCATTCATCAGCTGCTCACGGTCATGACGCTAACAGTGAGGACAAATACACACTCGCTCACACACACACACACACACGCACACACACCAGTAATGTTGTGCGTTATGTAGGACTGTCCCGAGGCTGGCGAAAGCGAGAAAAAGGCGTGCTGGTTCTTGGCAGAAGAGTTGAACATCTGCATTTGGGTGTTGCACAGGGAATACTATGTTCTACAGAGAACCGGCCTCTCGAGCTCCAGCTAGAACACATTTGGAGGTCAGGGTGTGTGGAACAAGCAAAGCAAAGGATTATCAAAGAGAAAGAAGTCAAATGAAAGCAAGGGAAGCAATCCAAACCTTCATAATGGGCAAATGAGGCACAAGCTGTGCTGTTGTAGGGGACAATACTTAAAGGAACAATGGTGCTGGATTAGGTCTGAAAAATTAACACATTTTCCAAATCAATCAATTTGAAACAATATGCAAAAAGTATTTACTCACAGCACCTAGTTAAAAAAAAAGAGATAGTTAGTTTGAATATAATAAAGTATTTTTTATGTTCTATAATTTAAAAAAGGAAGTGCAGTGTAAATTTGATTCATTGGAATGTGTTGCAGAAGACAACATTTGAACTGTTTTAATTTTTTGTCTCTTGTCATATTGAGCATCATTCATGAGAAGCACTTACTGCTTGTATCAAACTCTAAGGAACTGTGCCAACAACTTAACAACTTGCACCATCTGAATATGTCATCGAATACATGTGTGTGGTGAAAAATGTGAAAAACTATTAAAAATAAGTTTTAAGTTCTCCATAAATAATTGTAGACTAGCACCTGGGTCTGCCTCCATGTCCATATCCAACCAAAAAAAAAAAAAGAAAAAAATCTCAATGCACATAATAAAAGCCCAGCTACAAGTTATTCCCCACCAAATGCTCTCTTGAGTTAAATTAAAACTGCATCATGTACATCACTTTGCTTACACAGTGGGTCGTGTTTAGTCTATATATAACTTTTTTTATGCTGTCTTTATTAAGTAAGGGTCAACTTTCCAGGCATCCCATTCTCGGTCTTTTACATTAATGCTTATTAGAGTAAGCATCTTGCCCAAGGGTCCAAAAGTGGCAACCCGGAGGTCGAGGGCACAAAATTCCCATCCCTCTGATCAGCAAGCCAAAGCCTTAACTGCCTGAGTCACCAATGCCCCTTACGAAACATACAACCCACTATATTATAGTGTTCTTCTAATGTTCTTTGAGGTTTCCATGGAACCTCTCTCAAAAAAGAAAAAAAAAAAACTTTAGTTCTCCAGTATGGAGGGCTGTTTGGTTTAAACACAACCCTTTATAGTGTCAACAAGAAATCATAGCAGTGCAATGGCAGGAAATATACGATGAATAAAAAGATTTACTACAGGAAGCTTAAAAACACCCCTCTGTTCAATAAGTCTTACCCGACTCTATAAAAATAAAGGTACTTTAGGTTTTTTTTAATAGTTACAGTATTGTTTTCCTTGAAGTGGAATGGAACTTGGAACTTTCTTTACTAGGAAAACTTTCCAATACAGATTTTAGAAGGTTTTACAGTGATTCTTTTTTTCCTGTCCCTCCGGCACTTACTCTAGGTGTCCGCAGTGAAAGTTTTATTCAAACAATTTATAATTCCTTCTACATTTTTATTAAATCATTTTCCTAATGGTTTCATCCAAAGCAATATACTGTACAGTAAAGTTTGACATTTATTCATTTGGCTGGCACTTTTTTTACAGTAGTTTTTTTGTTTACTTGTGTGGTTATCTGAAGCAACTTGCAGTAAAGAGTTCCATATTTACTCCTAGTTATTTTGCTGAATGTTTCATCCAGGGACATTTACAGTAATGATCTACATTTCTATCAATTCATCTAGGTGATAGAATTATCAAAGAAAAAAAAAACTGACAGTAGTGTTCTACAGCTTCTTAGGCCTGTACATTTATTTTTGCTTATTTCGCTGACAGTTTTATGCAAAACAACTTACAGTAGAATTTCAGATTGACTTATTTGGTGAAGAGTTTTATCCTGAGCAAACTCTAGTTGAAAGCAACAAAATGGAGCGGTTCAGGCCCTTACTTATAGCCTTAAAGTGAAAGCTTGGCATTGCTTATGATCAGTAGCCCAAAGCCTTAAAGTCCACTAAGCCAACATTGTTCCTACATAGAACCTTTAAGAGTTCCCCTAGAGACACAAACCAAAGAACTCTTGTGTGCTATATGGAACTTGTCTAACATTTGTCTAAACTGATAGCAATAAAAGTTCTTATTTGCCCACAGCTGACACCCACACTGCAGAGACACAACCACTAACATGGCCAAAAGTTAATTATGAATGATGAAATATCACACTCCCACTTGGTGCACAGTTATATCTCTGGCTTACTGTCAGTCAGATAAAACCTCCACTAGGTCTTATACACAAGTACAGGTTTTAATACATGTTAGGCTTCCTAATCAAATAGGGCAAAATGGAACTAACTTTGCTGAATACCTAAACATCATGTCAGAACTAAGGTGGAAAAAATCAATCAATGAATCAATGAAAAATAACTTGTCTTTCTCGCGCACATCATTTTAAAATATTGTGGAATGTGATTATGACCATGCCTGGATTTGCTAATTATGTGAGGGAATACAGAGATCCTTGAGCTGTCTGTCTGAACACAACCCCAGGTGATGAGGAAATGAATGTTTGGCTTGGACCATTGCTAGGAAATGATATCATACATAGCTTTGACAAAATGAGAGATAGTGAGAGAGAGAGAGAGAGAGAGAGAGAGAGAGAGAGAGACCCTGCAGTTTTTCAGAATGAAAGCATGTGTTCATACAGCCCTTCACTAGAATAATGACCCGAGAATGGAGGAGGTGTACAGTGAGAACATGGCCTCCCATTCAACCCTCATGGCATTTTTATTATGCAGGTGGCTTTTTAGACCCTGGATATTGTTTTCAGCTAAAAGGGTCACCTTTTGCCTTTGCAGACAATTTAAGACAAACAGAACAATTCACAGACACCGAGCTGTAATAACATTATGACAAGCCATCTAATAATGAGTAGGTCCTGTGTGATTTGACTGATTTCTCTGGGAATCAGCATTAACTTTTTGAGCAGTTTGAGCTGAAGTAGCTCTTCTATTGGATCGGACTACACAGGCCAGCCTTCGCTCTTAACCGAACCTTGGCTGAAGATGGCTCTGTTACCAGTTTACTGGTTTGACTCTTGACTTTGGTACCACTATTGTTAGATCATGACCAGTGCAAACTGGGAACATTCCGGAATAGTTACTAAAGTTTCTCAGATTTAGTCATCAACTGTTGCTAAAATTGCTCAAATGCTTATGCTTGCCCATTATTTTTCTGCTTTCAACAGACCAGTTTTAGGGACAACATGTTCACTCTCTAATACAGTATATCCCACCAACTTCCTGGTGCCATTGTAACGAGATACTGGAAGTGTAGCTAGTGTGACAAGTGCCAAATTGTTAAACAACAAATCCTTTTGAATTCTCACAGTAGAATTCAAAACTATGCTTTATAGTGAAAGTAAGTGGACTTCCATGTTCACAATGTAAAGAGAATTTAAATGATTGTGACTAAACAGCTGTGTAGCCTTAAGAAAACCACTTAGCATGGAGGCTAATGAGAAAAAAAAAAGTGTCAATTAGCTAGGAAGCATAAAGAATGGACTTTATTGGAAGGTGGAGCCATGGAAAAAGGTCATGATGAGTCCGATAGTCTGATGAGTCCAGATTGACCTTGTGATAGTTGCTTCCGTTGGTCAGGTCTAGGTTCAGCAACCTTATGTGCCTGAATATACTGAATAGGCAGGTGTTTTTCATGAATGGACTTTTTATCCCTGACTGCACGGCCATCTTCCAAGATGATGATGCCAATATTCCTCATGCTGAAATTGTGAAAGAGTGGTTCAGGGAGCATGAGGCATCATTTTTGCACATGCATTGGCCAACACAGAGTCCAGATCTGAACCCCAGTGAGAATCTTTGTTATGTGCTGGTTAAGGCTTTACGCGGAAGTCTGACTCCCCCATCATGAATGCAAGATCTTGGAGAGAAATGAACGTGACCCGCCTAAGCTTATCACAATGATGCTATGGCCAAAAAATCCGGTAAAATAGTTTTGAGAAATGGAAAATAAAGTAAAATAAACAAACATTAATGTATTCTTAACTGAAACAAAGACTATATATATATATATATATATATATATATATATATATATATATATATATATATATATATATATAAATGAAAAAAGGAAAGTGGATAAAAAAATAATAACAGTAAAGGCTTTTAGTTAATGTCAGGAGCTTCTAAGACATATTTAGCTGCCTCAATGTTCAGTGCAAGGTGATGGAGCGTTGTTTTATCCCCTCAGTAACCATACCAATTATCTGCAAAGTTTCTCTCTCTCTCTCCTTCTCTCTCTCTCTCTCTCTCTCTCTCTCTCTTACACACACACACACACACACACACTATCTTTTTTTCATATTTAATGCATCCCCTGTCTCTCTCACCATCTGCCCTCCCCCCTTTAACATTCTGGAATTTTCATGAGATAGGACAAAAATGGGCATTTCCCTTATTACCATCTCACGGTGGAAATCAAATATGCAAGGAAAGTAGTGTATATACTAATTAGTGGGGAATTCATAATTACCGTGCTCATTGATGGAGATACATTTGAATACGTTCAGCTCCTTTGGGAGCCACGCAGCCTGTCCAGAATAGTGAGAGAGTGAGAGAGTGAGAGAGAGAGAGAGAGAGAGAGAGAGAAAGAGGGAGAGATAGGAAGAAAGAAAAAAAAAATGCCCTCAGCCCCCTCTTTCTTCTGGAAATTGGGGATCTGTGGCATGCCGTAGCTCTGCCAGACGCTACATCCAAAGTACCCGCAATTTCTTTAAATATAATTAATCAAGTGAAGCATGTAACCTAATGAACGCATTTGATAACAGCCGCTATTCAAACATGAAGCAGGAGCTGAGGCTTCAGTATTTGGCTATGGAGGAAGCAGGAAAAATGTCTTGCCTCATGTCTTCTTACACGTCAACAGAGTACATGACTGTCAAGGGGAGAAGGGGAGAGTGGTGACAGGGAAGCCGTCCGCTTTAATTGGAGGAGATTAATAACAATTAGAGGTAGTGAGCTGCCAGGCTCTGGGACAAGGAGAACATGAACGCATGGCACAAGAAGCCTACTATTGCTGTGAGCCTTGCTGTATTCCTCAAAGAGCAGGAAAGAACGTGAGTATCAGTCCAGAGCATCAGATGAAGTGCCAAGGGGAGGCTGAGACTCTACATGAGTGAGGATCACTGCTGGACTAATAACACTGTCTCACACCACATGTGCTTATAAAAGAGTCCTAATAGACAATCCATATAAAAACAGGTTTAGTCAAGAAGTTGGGTCATTCATATGAAATCAGAGGAAACCACCTAATTATAATTATTGCATGAGGGTTACAATAGCAGGAGTAACATTTTAAACCATTCTAAATCTGAGGAGACGGCTTTAAGTAAAGTTGCTGTGTTACAAAGGACTTCATTTATCCAAATCTAAATGAACAAATTTACTTATAATTAGTTTATAACAGCATTTACACATAGATTGTAAAAAAAAAAAATGCTCACCACGTCTACAAGAGCTTTAATACAATTATTTATATGGAAAAACACTGTCAAATTTATACCATGTATAAAAACAAATCACATTGGTACTAAGAATCGTGATTGACTAAAACATTATGTTATATTAATGTTCATTTTGTATCATTTTGCATGAAGTTTTAGCTTCACTTCGCACATTTATTATAGTGGATGTGCCTTATAATACCTGTTCAGACAATGCTGACCACACATACAGTACATCAGTGGCCACTTAAACTTATAAGGGAGTCCAGAAATCCTTGTACAGAAAGTGATCATGCATCTCCTGTGAAAGTGATCATAATTATCTCTCTGTTTAATTTCTTTTGTAAATATTACAGTGAAGAGCAATATTAGTAGGCATTGGTGGCTCAGCGGTACTGTAGGTTTTGTTGCCTGCCATCCAGCAGGTTGTGGTCAGTACCTAGTCAATGCCCAAACCCCTAACCACTGGATGCATTGTTGGTCCCAAGCCCAGATAAAATAGGAGGTTTTTATCAAGCAGAGTAGCGAATAGAATAACAACAACAGTAAAGCGCGTCATGACTTCCAAATGCAGCAAATCCAGGACTAATGATACTGTAGTTTCAAACTTCTTATTAAATAATATATAGTAATTTGTAACAGAAATGCTTTGTCATAGACAACCATGTGTGCAAGAAAATAATTTGAACGAAAGTCAGAAAATGTTTACTGCAATTTTTTAAAATGTTTTTTTAAAATTAGATCATGATTCTGCCGTTTTCCACTATTGATTTCCTTTTCTTCTGTGTAGTTTTATAGGCATCAGTTGATGCAAAACAGCTGTGCTTTGAAAGCATTTCCTAATTAAAGGTAATTGGTATTTATCATAAACAAACTGACTGGCAACTCTAGTGTCTTAAGAAAAGGTCAAGACTGGGAGGCTGTTGCTAACCCAAGATGAACAAAACAAAGAGGTTTGTTGAACACATCGATATTCAACCAGATCCAACTAACCCATACCCATGCCTTTTAAATGTGGATAAAGCCCAAGTGTGATGTCAAGTAGACATCCCTCGAATTAGCATCAAATATGTGAAATTCATAATCCAGAGCCTCAGAACTAATAGGTCTTGAAACATGATTGCTGTGCCATAGCCAAGAAACTAATCATGCTTTTGACAGATTCCTGACAAAATAGAGAAGTTCCATAAGAAAGACAGCATTTCTGAAAGTGGTATAGCATTACTTTTTTATCAGATTCTGGAAAGGCTTTTTGTGTAGTCCTACTTTGGCGACTGTGAAAAGCCCTTGATTAGTGCACGAGGGATGAACAACTCACATATCGCCACCTGTTTACCTCTATCATGGCACCAACATTAGTCTACACCGGTCACACCTGGAAGGCATCAGCAATAGAGATGGCATTTTTAAAAGCTCAAGATACTACGATCACATCAATGATGAAGAGGTGTGCTGAAGGGTTGGGGTGCAAACCCTCAGCTTTGAGGACCATATCCTTCAAATACTAAAGTATGTCTAAGATGGTGCCAAAAGGCAATAAGAACAACCCAGAAACTAATAGAAAAACTTAATTTAAGACCTGAAAGCACTGAGCAATACGTGAGACCCTGCCAAAGACTAAACATGGAGAAAACTTAATGCCTAACATGCAAGGATTTAAGTCTAAGTAAGGCAATTATTAACATACCTAAATAAGTAGATTATATAATAATAATAATAATAATAATAATAATCATCATTATCATCATCATCATCATCATCATCATCAATGAGTATTAATTACATTTTTCTGCAATTGTTTGAGAAGGTTTAGTTTAGCTTGGTTCAAGAAAACATTTAAACATAGTGTAAACTTACTAGATTGATAAACAGCTATACAATTAAAGTTAAAGTTGAATTTAAATTTTAAATTAATTTGATTTCATTGATTTACATTTTTTTCTGTACATTTGTCCATGTTATTTATTGCGCCATCTAATGCACCATATTTCACACTGAGCTCTAAAACGGCATGTGCTAAAGGATTGAAGGCTGTGTCTCAGCTGGTGCCCTCAGCGTGGTGTTCTGTGTGGTGTTTATGTCCAGTTAGGGGATAATCTGCTTTGGCACCGCAGTCCAAAATGTAAAACGTTGATGTCCACTGCCAAGCTGTAAGCAGTAGGGAACTGGAGAACACAGTTTATCACTTTATAAAGACTGCTGCTTTGAAAGACGTATTGATTTAGATTATGAATTTCTACAATATAATACAATATACACTATAAAGTTAATGCAGTGATTTATGTTTATGATAATGGAAATGAACGAAACACTAAATTTTGTCATATGAGCTTTTATCACCATTTGGAACATCTTGTATTAACACAGTGAAGCGTGAGATAATGAGATAATAAGAAAGGAAAGTAAAAACAGTGGGAGTATTACCAGTCTTATAGATTATTAAAGATAATACAAAATAAATTTTTTAAAATTTGATAAAATCTGTTATAAAAATTGTGTTATAGTAGTGTGTAGAGCGTCATGATTAATAATGATTACCTGAGTACTAATTATATTGACAACCAATTAAATGAGTGAAAGAAGTTATTATTTTAATGTTTTAACATCATCACAATTTTGAAAATGACCGAGTGCTGACATTTAACTTTTTTTTTTCAAACTTCACTTTGTACTTCTTTTGGGCCAGGGGTAGCTCAGTGGTTAAGGCATTGGACTACGGTTCGGAAGATCCCAGATTCAAACCCCACGACCACCAAGTTGCCACTGTTGGGCCCTTGAACAAGGCCCTTAACCCCTCAACTGCTCAGATGTGTAATGAGATAAAAAAAAAAAATGTAAGTCGCTCTGGATAAGAGCGTCTGCCAAATGCCTAAATGTACTCTTTCCTTTATCAAAAGGCACAAACTCCTTATTCCTGACTTTAACAGTGTACTGACACTGGAGACTCCTTCCACAAATGTCAAAAGCAAGAAAATTTCACCACTGCAATGAACATTTTTTTTTTATTATTGTTAAATGAAGGTGTTTTGGAAGCAGCATGAAGGTATAATGAATTGTGGCCTCGCACCTCCAGAGCCAAGGGTGCGAGTCCAGCTTTTGGGTCTGTCGGCATGGGGTTTTTCTCCAGTGATTGGTTGGTTTTCTCCAGCACGCAGACGTGCAGATTAAACTGACTGGCATATTCAATTTTCAAATTAATACACGGCTGATGATTTAAACTAAGCCATGCTTTGGTGCATGGTATATTCATGCTAAGCTTTATTTTTTTCACCTTTTTTTCACAAGTCTTGGTATTTAGTTGTAGGTGTAGACACTTATACAGTAGTATGTACTGTAAACATTACTGTAAACATACTATAATGACTAAAAAAAGCACCAACGTACTGTTACTTCTTTTTTTTTCCTAGTAACCTGAAGCTATTGTTGTATATTTTTAATTGATATGATTAAAAGTGTGCTGTGACTCTCTCCCTCTGTCTCTCTGTACAGTGCGACTCGAGCCTGGCCCTTTGCTTCTAACCTGAACTCCACCTCAGTGTTAATGACGAGACGGGGAAGTTTGCCGTAATGAGGCCCCATGCAGAAGAATCTACCAGTTGGGATTCCGCACACAGCCATATGTGAGGCCAATGTTGCATGAATTAACATACGGCAGGTCAAGTTAACATATGTAGAGTGAGAAATGACTAATGACTTATCACACCAGTGTTATTTTTGGACCTTCCTGCATGCAAGCAACCTTTGTGGAAGAAGGGAGGATGGCAGGGCAAGGGTAAGGAAACCTAAAACAAAGTATTAAAGCAGTGGAGAGGTAGAGTTTCTAACTTCTACACTTCCTGTGATAAGGGAGGAAGAGGTAGGAAGAGGAAGCATATGCCAGGGACAGCGTGACAGACAGGACAGTCAGAGCCGACTGTAGTGGCATCAGCATGGGGTGCAACTGCCCTGTCACCCGCACACATGCCGAAGGGGAGGAGACGCCTGGCAGATGCTCTCTACTCCATCCAGAATTCTGCCACGACTGCCCTCGGGTTCCAGGAGAGACAAGAGTGTATAAGTCTGCATGTATGTGTGTGTGTGTGGAGGGGGTGTTGGGTTGGAAAGGAGGGAACAGAGGGTTTCATTTGGCAGGGTGTAAAAAAATGGCCTGCTTTTTTTTGTTGGTTTTTTGTGATGGAGGAGGCAGGTATTAGCTCGGAGACCTCGGTGGTCCCCGCTAGCCATTAGTTTCCTCTCCAGCTGCAGTAAGATCCGCACTGTGAATCTGCCACACTCCCTCATTCATCAGCCTCCCCATCCGCACCAGCACACAAATTCCAATAACAACACACACACACACACACACACACACACACACACACACACACCTTACAGATTTGTAACTTCACTAGCACTACTGCAAGCCATCGCTATCAGGACATTCAGGCAGAGAGAGAGAGAGAGAGAGAGAGAGAAAAAGAAAAACACAAGAGCTCTGCCGTGTGCATGTGCGTGTGTGTCCATGGTCCATATGTGTCTGTTTGTACATGGAGGTGATGAAACATATTATATATGACCCAGGTTCCAGCATGCTGAACCTCACGATTGTTTCATGGTGTTGAACGCAGTGACTCTAGCCATGAGTTTGTGTCTGTGCGTGTACGTGTTTGTATATGTGAGAGAGATTTCCTGCCACCCACCCGTCTAATCAGGAAGTGTTTAAATATTGGCAGGAGAGTTGTGGAATGGCCAGTGGAAACTCGGAGGCCGGGGTCAATGTGAAAGGTCATTTGCAGAGACTTGCAGTGTGTCTGAGGCCTCGCTCCCAGACCCTTACTGCGTTCTCTCACCACGCTTTGTTGTTTTTTTAAAAGAAAGAAAACTTTCAAGCGGTTCCTGTTCTGCACATTAAACTCACTCAAAGGTTGAATGCATGAGATCGACAAAAACCCTCATGAGATTGTTTAAGGAGCAGAGAATAAAGCGGGAATATGGAGTGCAGTGCGCTTGGTAATGATTTAACCCTGCTGTATGTTTACAGTTATTATGAAGTAGCTCTGTTTTTTTGTTGTTATTTTGGTTAGTGTTAAAACAAAACAAAACAACAAAAGAGTTCTTATGTTCTTTATGGCCATGAGGCTGTAGTATAAATCAGAATGAAACTGAATGAAAACTTTTTATTTTGTTGTGGTTTTAAACTGTGCCAAATTAAATAATGCAATAATGTACTGTATAGGACTGAAAACATTATATATATATATATATATATATATATATATATATATATATATATATATATATATATATATATATATATATATTTTAAAAAATAATAAAAAAAAATAATAATAAAATAAAAAAAAAATAAAAAAAATTAGAAATAAAAAATTAATAAAAATACAGTATTTGGCCAAAGACTTTAATCAGATTATTAGTTAATAATTTTTTTTTTTTATCAGTCCAACTGTCCTAAATACAATACATTTCTGCAGTGCTACAACTCAATCCTTTGGCTCATTTTGTGTCATCTACAATACCATCTAATCATGACAATATAATCTAATCACCTAAACTTTTGCTTGGAATGAAGATTAATCCCACATGACTCCAACAACTGTTTTAGGCCTCACACAAGTGTGCTTTCCATGTCATCACCTGCCTAAACACAACATAGCAAATACAACATGGTTTAATTCAATCTGACTAGACACAGCATATGCGAAAGTACCCTTAAAGGGAAGCAACTTATTCACCCCTAAACATACAAAGGCCCTTAATTTTAATGTTATGTTTGGTTTCACCATGTTAAATGAGCATTCCTCTGTCATACTGCACTTTCACGCTAGTTCAATTAAGTATTTCCCTGTGCACATGTGTGGAAAAAGAAGAGAAGATGTATGCATCAAAAAAAAAAAAAAAAAAAAAGTAGCACTTGAGCAGACTTCTTTAAATTGGACTGGAAATTAGTGGCAAAAGTGTTGGCCAGTTTGGAGAGAGCTGCTCTGCTAGTTGGGGTAATTATCTCGCTAAAGTGCTTAAGTGACACATCTGGTCACACAGGTCAGTTTGTGTTAGACAGTTTTTTTTTTTCCTTTTTCACATTATGTTAAGGCACTCATTAGCAACCACAGAGCAAACAGAGATAAAGAGCATTGTTAACATCTAACAGCCTGCCCTTCATACTCAAAGTGAACAAATAAAGAAATAATAATAATAATAATAATAAATAAATAAATAAATAAATAAAATATCGAGGAGCTTCTATCATATTGATTCTAATCTCTGATTTGCTGTTCCCCTTTGCTTTCTTTCTGGAGATAAAAAAATAAAAAATCAACCCTTTGACAAGCTACTGAAATATATCACACGGCTGAAATATAGAGGTAACATCTTTTATAGACTTCTTGTTGTCATCAATCTCTGCGCCAGGAGTGAATTATCAGAACTACAAAAAAGATCTATGTTTTCTGAGTTCCAATAACTGCCCAAGTCTGGGACAAATATATATATTTATTTATTTATTTTTTTTCCTCATAGGCTTGGCCTGCCAAGTGTGAGTGATAAGCATCATTATTGTTTTGCGGGATTGTAGTTTATGCCCCATCACCGAGCTCTTGGCATGTATGCTTTCAAATGGATGATCAGATCAATTTCTGCCAGACATGTAAGCACACATATGGAATATAATGAGGGGGAAATGATGGGCGAGAATGTTATTCAGCCTGCGTCAGTATACAGCGTAGTGAAATGAGAGACCTTGTGATGGCATCTACTATATATTAATGTTGTGTGCGTTCTGCAAGTGGACAGGATGAAACAATTTATACCACATGGATGTTTGTGAGTTATATATATATATATATATATATATATATATATATATATATATATATATATATATATATATATATATATATACACACACATTAAATCATCCAATTTGAATAAATGAATGAATGAATAAATAAATAACTAATTCCAGTGTACATATAAGAAGTGCATTTCATTTCGTGTGGACCCTGACTCGCGTGTTTGCGAGCGTCTAAGCTGCAATTATGCCAGTAATAAATGCATAACCCGCCAGTTCTCAGCTCTGACCTCCGTGAGGGAAAGCGCCTCCCCACTGTCCGCGTGGCTCGAGGGGCGAGATTTCTATTCCCACCCCTGACCCCCCCACCTCTCCAAACTGCCCCTCTCTTTCACCCTCCTGGCTCTGAAGAGCTTGTCTAGCCTCCCCACCCCAACTCAGAGCTCATTAGCCCCGGTGCCTCTGAACGGCCGCTGGCATACATTGCTGGCTTTATCTCAGACATGAGCATTGTCTTTTATTTCTAATTAGACTGGTTCATCAGTGTGCTCACTGGAATGCTTATGCACAGGAGGCTGGGGCTCTTAAACCCACCATGGCTGCTCTTTGTCTGACTTTGCCTGGGCTTTGAGGTTGAAAAGAGAGTTTTATAACTATTTGCTTTCTGTGTCTGGTCGGTGAATGTTTATGTGCATGGCATGTACTTTATGATGACACACTATAAGTACAATTATATACTACACATAATGCATAGATTAATTGACATAGTCAATTTAAACAGACAATACAGAAAGTAAATACACACCCAGAGTTTTATGATACATGCATGTACAAAAATTGTGTAATTATTATGACTAGTATTTGTTTCCATGTTTTCAGATTGAAAATTCTGTATCATCTTTAAGCTTGACTGGGAGTGAAAAAAAAATCTGACATTTCTGATTTGCTAAAAGGTGAATACAAAATATTACAAAAAGGTGAAGAAAAATAGATAGCTAACTTAAAATACTCCTTTTTACCATTAAGAGTATGATAGTTTTATTAAATAAAAAAGGGGAAAACTTTAAACAGAGGCATAATCTGGTCGACCTGGGCCTTCTGATACACATCTCTGTGCTGTTTGAAGATCTGTTAAGGAAAACTCTCATTTTATGCTGGTCTAGTTTATTGGTGTTAAAGCTGGTAAAGGAAAAATCAACAAAATATTACAATAATAATGCATTTACAACAACCATACCTGATTAAAGAAACACATTTTTGGTGTAATGTAGATATTAAATCATGTAACTATGGGAGTGTTTTCACTTTTTGCACTTCAGTGTACAGACATAATTTTAGGACATAGGATTACACAACCCATTATATAATGTATTCTCTCATTTTATGAAATGCAATAAATAAAGAAATGAGAATTGATATACAGTTCTGTAAAACTTTATGAAAATAATGTGCAAAAAATAATCAAAGTTAAAGATGCACTTTGCTTCTATCAATAAGATCTATTTTTTACTCATTTTCTCAAGTGCGCTGATCAATAGCTCCATCAGATAACTCCAAATGCGTTACTTGCATATATAAAATTGCATCTGCAACATTTATAATACAATAAAATGTGTTACATCCAACTTCTTTGAACACACAGTTTGAGTTAAAGACTTAATGTCCTAAAACACATTAGATATGTACACACATTCAAACAAACAAGGTTAATGATTTGTATTTGTATTAAATTGATAATCATATGAATATGGGTCATATTAAATGCTGTGATATTCTTTGTGATAGCATACAATAATTAATTTAACAGGTGAAATATACCTACATGTGATTGTGCACAATTAAATAGATTTTCTTAAGTCATCATCAAGATCACATGCGTTCTGAACGATTTTTTCTCTGAAAGAAATATAATGGAATAATAAATTTAAAAAAAAAGAAAGAAATATTAACATAAAAATATAATAATAATAATAATAATAATAATACACATTTAGAACAATGCAGAGATGGCAAACAATGATTTAAAAATCTTATGGAAGTCGATTACACTATTTGGCCAAAATTTTGTGGACACCTGACTCAAATGCTTATTTCCAAAACTGTTGCTGCAAAGCTGAAAGCAAACAATTGTCTGGAATGTCTTTGTGTGCTGTAAAGTTACAATTTTCTTTCTCTGGAGCTAAGAGACATAAACCTGTTTCATCATGGCAAGCCCTCTGTGCAACAAAGCAAGCTGATGTTTAAAAAATAATATGAAATAAAAAAAATAAATCAAATGTCCTATATAGAACCCTGACTCCAACCTCACTGGACACTCATTCAATGAACTTGAATGTGGACCACACCTCAGGCCTTCCCACTAAGCATCAGTGCCTGACCCTGCTTCTGGCTGAATGAACAAAAATCCCCAAAGCCATGATCCAAAATCTAGTGGAAACCCTTCTCATATGATTGTAGGTTATTGTAACAGCAAACAGGGACTAAACTGGAACATTAAAAAGCACATTACAGAATGGGTGTGATGGCCAGGTTTCCACAATCTCTTGGCCATATAGTGTACACCGCCAAAAATATGAGGGGTGTTTATGTCAAACCAGGACTTTTGATTAAACAGAATTACAGAACACAGTTATGAGATTAAAAACTACTTTTATTTCTCTATATTATCCCTTGCTGCACTAATGCACTTATACTTTAGGATTGTTTTTCACTAGTGCTTGGATACCATCAAGAAAGTTTTCTCAGTATGCCAGAGTCATGATCAGACTGCAGACCTATAATGGCCCAAACATGGGAAAATGGGTTGTTGCAAGGTCAGGACTGTACAGGGGATGTGGCAATAATGTATGTAAGTGATTTTGTGTACAGTTCCCACAGACCGATGCGTCTCCTCTGAAAGTTATTTATCGATTTTCAAAAATCAGACATTCCACTTGCTGAATGTTCACACATACACAGTTGGCTTTGAGCCACCTTGATCAGGATCTTAAAAATTGTCCACTATTCAAGTGTTTCTTATCATACTGTGCTTGAAGTCTTCTGTAAATATTATTTTATAACTTCATCATACTTGGGGTGAGAAATTTCATCACAAGTCCTGGTTTTGGCTAAAACACCCCTCATAATTTTCAAAATAAATTAAGGAAAATCAGTTTAGATTTTCCTTAATTTAACAACATGGCTGTGACCCTCATTATTTAATAGCTTATTTTGACTAACAAAATAATTTACCAAAAAAATTATAAATGTAATGAACACATTAAAATATTGAAATTCAAAAACTAAAAAAAAAAAAAGACCTAGATTGCAGTCTTGAGGAATACCAAAGGTTACAATAAGTGGATATGAAATGATACTGTCAATCTTTCCTACACTTGTTTTACCTGTCAGAAAGTTCTTCAGCTAGCTCCACACTTTATAAAGTTGAACAAGTCTATAGAGCTACTTCACTGTTCAGAGGGTTATTAATAAACCAAGGTAAAATAAGTACTTGATGTCCTACATAATGCATGTCTAAATCAGAAGAAAATATCTGCTGCAGCTAGAAAACTAAAGCACAAAAAAATGATGCAATCACACTTGTAAATATATACAAGTCTTTAAAATAAATCATCCGGGGATATTAGTGTGCATATGACTGCGGATGTGACAATAAGCCTCGGGTCATGCAGGCTTCAATCGAGCGGTCAAATAGAGATTAGATAAACAAATAAATCAGAGCTCAGTTCAATGAGGCTGTGATACGGAATCAGTGAGACGTCTGTCAGAAGAGTAGAATAAAGGAGAGAAATGAAGTGGTGTTTCTCTGAGAGTGATGCCTAAGGCATCCACACCTGATGAATGCCCAACAACTAGATAAAAAAAACAACACTTAATAGTACTATGGTCTTTGCGCTTTTAGACGACATCCGGCAGTCTACTTTTAGATTGATTACATTGATTCCAGATTTATAAATAACTTTTAATGCAAATTAAATTTTCCCAAATCTAAGAATGAAATGTGAAATGTGGAAATGTGATTTTTTTTTAAAACCATAGTTTAAACATAGTCTCCAAAATGATACCTGAAACTAAAAACTAAACCTGAACTTTTTTTTTTTGCTTTACACTGCACTATAAATTAATAGACTATACTATATTTTATAGATAGATAGATAGATAGATAGATAGATAGATAGATAGATAGATAGATAGATAGATAGATAGATAGATATTCGCACTCTCACTTTCACTCATTCTCATCCTGTTCAGGATCTCAGGAAGCCTATCCCAGGGGACTCGAGGCACTAGGCGGGTTTACACCCTGGACGGGCCAGACCATTACAGTACTGTATAGTAATTCAGGCCTCTTTATTACTAAATCCCCATTGAGCAGGAGTAAAACAAGCCATGAAAAATATTTAAAATCAATTGTTCAACACAGCATTGTGTTTATAAGGGAGGAAAAAAAGAATAAATTACATGATTTACCTGGAATCCATAAACAACATGAAATATTAATAACCCCAATGAAGGGTCTCAAATTAGGCAAATTCCTGAGAGGATTGAGCGAGAACAGGAACACCCATTAAAACAACATCATTAGGATACGGCAGAGCCCTAAGGAGAAACCGACGCTGGATTGTTGATCATTTGCACTTTTATTTAATGAACACTGATAAAGAACTTCAATATTGGCAAATCATAGTAATGAGGCAATTTTTGAACAAATTTCAACAACATTGGATGTCCTTTTTTTTTTGGTTTGAGTGTGAAAAAGCTTTTGACACATGTATGAGATTTATGGATTTGTTTTAAAAAATGATATGGTAATCAGCATCATGTAGTTTAAAACCAATACCTAGATGCTAAGCATATGCATGTGAATAATTTCTGCTCTCCTCCAAGACTCTTGTAGGTCTGTGATGAACCCATTTACTGGAAATGCATGACAATCCAGATGCAACATGTTCTGTATTAAAATTAAAACACACACACACACACACACACACACACACACACACAGGAACTCCAACAAATGTCTATTAAAATCTATAACATACACAATGTGTGTTTAAAAAAATATGAAACTGCATGGAGTCATACATCGCTCACCCGGCTCCTCAGTCTAATGACTAGGGTTTCTTTTAATTTGGCACTTCTCTACTTCTTTAATTCGTTTCTCGCTGAAGTGTGCCTTTACTGGAATGATGTAAGAGCACAGCTCCAAATAGCCTTAAATATTCTTTAATCGACCATAGCTAACTCCAACCGCGTAAATTTCTCATGAAGTGACATTTTAATGCTCTCTTTAAGGAGAAGCACCCCGAGTTGTGCAATCTTTTCCAAAACAGGTTCCAAAGGAAAACATCAGCAGGCCCATATTTTATCTGAATAACTTCCACCAACTGTAACAGAGAAAACGCCTCTCCTCTCGAGCACTGGAGGGGAAAACGAAAAAAAGGAAGCAAAACTTTTGAAAAATTCTTTTTTGGATTACATAGATGAATTGCAGCCACATCAGTGAAATGTGAAGTGTATGTTTTCATTGGCTGCAAGACCTTACATTGTACAGTGTATGAATGTGAATCTAAAACAGATTTCCCAAGGTCTTTCAGATGAAATGTCAAAGCATGAGCTCCCATTAGCTTACTCGCACAGGAAACTTTTTTTTTTTTTTTTTACTAAACAGGCCTTAGATTGTTAAGATGCACATATCCTGATGTGATGTCCTTCTCTCCACACTGGAACATGTCACGCTCTGAGCCTGCGGAATGAAGCTGTGAAATACATGCAGTTATTTATTAGCAAGGCCGAAGTGAGCTGTGCCAGAGCTACAGTAAACACGTCCACCTTGTCTCAGGCCTGTGGGGTGATAAATGGCATTAGGCCGTAATGCAGCTGGTAACTTAACCCCTTTATTTCTTGTAAATTCAGTCAAGTGTGAAAGATAATAAGTGGCCAGAGGACAGTGGCTGTATCCTCGCAGAGGATAAAACCTTGAGGCTGGACAGCAATAAAGAAGGGTACAAATCAAACATAATAAAGCAGAGCAGCACGTAAAGCTCGGGTTTATTGAAGAGACACAGCATTCAGGTTTGAGTAATCTGCCTTTGGAGTAGAAGAGATCAAAGCTAGTCTACACTGAAATGAAAGACACGGCGTGTACAAAAATGTAACTTACGCAACATAGTTTTCTGAATAAGCCGTTATCTCTGAGAAATCTCTAGTATATGTGCTCAGGTTTTCAGGGAGTTTTCATTTAAACCAGCACTAAAGCCTTGTACAGTAAGGTGAAATTACCTGCAAAACCTCAGATTAACACCGTGCAAAGCTTAGATTTTGTACAAATATCACAATATAATGGATTCATTGAGCCACTGCAGCTTAACTGTGCCATATATCCTTGGTATATCTGGGTACATTATAAGGAATGTGTAAATTATGTATCATAAAGGCCAATAGGTGCTTTTCTGACATCAACAGAAAGTAACCCTGGTACCCTTTATACATCCATTACACATGATGACTGATGTTTCCCATTCCCATTTAGAGCAGAAGGAGATATTAAATCAAACCAATCTCCTCCTAGTTGGTCTCACATTGGCTCTGATTAAAGATCTCTCGATAAAGGGTAGGCAAATGTCAGGTGTGGAATAATTGAAAGAAAGCCGCAAGTTCAGCCTTGCTTAACACTGGAATATCACATTTCAGGGCTTTACTTTAATGTGTACTGACACAGAGTACTACAGAGCATTTACAATCTGTGTGTGTGTAATGTGTGTGTGTGTGTGTGTGTGTGTGTGTGTGATGTGTGTGTGTGATGTGTGTGTGCGTGTGTGTGTGTGTGTGTGCTGAAATTAGCTAGACAAAAATAAATAAATAAATAAATAAATCATTGAGCCGATCTGATGATGCAAAACAAAATTCTGAGGTTATATTATTAATATCTAGAAGTCTAAAAAACACACAGCCTAGAAACACACAGCACTAATAGCCAAGAAGAAACTGCTCTTAATTCACAATCATGACCTGCAATTAGTACAGTGGTTTGGCACCCATGGATGGATGGATGGATGGATGGATGGATGGATGGATCTGTAACGTGTATTATGTACTGTAACATACTTACTCTTACTTTTATAGTATAATGCAACTTCATTGAAAATTAACTGCAATTTCTGCTACTAAAACACTTTATATATAATGGGAAAGAACACAGTACACATAAAAGATACAATGATTAGGGTAATAAACAACATTAGGAGAGGATTCAAACATTCCAGGCTCAGAAATCAATCCATAACAAAGTGCAATGTCACATGAGTATTGTTAAAAAAAAAAAAAAAAAGATTTGTAATATCACGAGTTCCACTGTTTTGAATATCAGCACGGCTGTATTGCTGTTGTAATAGTACAGCCACAAGATATTGCTTTTATACAACAGTTCTACAAATGCCAATTGTTATCAATAGATTAGATTTGTTTGTTGATTTAACCAGTTATTTAGTGCCATCAATGCATATCCTTCCACGACTGGCAGAACTAACTAACCACAACTGGAGGAGCTTGACCAAATGTTTGCAACCAACTGTTAGTGTAATTAAGAAGGGGAAAGGTAGCTTTAAATTTGTACTGGCACTTCAATTCAATTCAATTTTATTTGTATAGTGCTTTTAACAATTGTCATTGATGCAAAGCAGCTTTACTCAATCAAAAGAAAAACGATTAAAATAAATAACTCTTCCATATAATAATAATAATAATAATAATGTCTCATTTTTTGCAGCACGGTGGTATAGTGATTAGCACTGTTGTCATGCACCTCCAGGTTCTGGGTTCGAATCCTGCCTCTGGGTCTGTGTGCAGGCAGTTTGCATGTTCTCCCTGTGCTTGGTGCGGGTCCTCCAGGAACTCCAGTTTTCTTTCACAGTCCAAAGACATGCAGATTAGGCTATTTGGTGTTCCCAAATGTTTGAGCATGAGTGTGTGTCCCCTTTGATAGATTAACACTACATCCAGGCTGTACCCCCGCCTCCTGCCCCAAGTATCCTGGGATGGGCTTGAGGCCCCCCATGACCCTGTACACAGGATGAAGTGGTATAGCCGATGAGTGAGCGAGAGAGTGTCATTTTACAGGGAAACTGAAAACCACAACTCTCTCCATCTTAAAGAGTTCCCTGTGTTAGTAAACATCCTATTAATTCTAACATTGCTTCAAAGACAACTTATTTACAAATGTACACTTTTTTAAATCCTATTGGTGTGGAACATCTGCCTTACAATTGCTTGAGTCATTTGTTACTATTGAAATATAGAGTGCATCATTGAATACATTCACGTAGATTTCGCTCCCATACAGTAACTATTGCGAGAGTTGCTGCTATAAAAAAATCAGTCAACACCTTCTGAATGATCAAAATTGAGCACTGAATGCATTCAAATATAAAGAATTTATAATACAGGGTGAATGGATATAACTTTATAATGTAATTGATTATTCAATAGATAAATGATGACAAATCAATTCTTGATTCCATGGAGTTCATCATGAAAGTGCTGAAGGGCACTGTGACCAGATTACTCTTTAACCTCAATCATTTGGACAGAAATGCCGGCACTCGTCTCCCACCCTGGGAAACGCAGACAGTAGTAAGTCAGGCTGAACTCGGCTCCCCAGGTGGCTGCGCTGAGAGAGAGCACCTGATCAATAGGCTTCTCCATTTTTTTTTTTTTTTTTTGAGTCAAATCAGGAGCTATATGACTGAGCTTCTCCACTGATGTTCCTGCACATAAAATGTGTTTGAATTCCCACAATTATGACACAGCTGTGAAGTGAGCCACATGCGTCTGTAGTCTCGTCTTTGAGAGGCAAACCTGCCGTATTAAGTGAGGACATGAAGGTAGAGTACAGTAATGCCTGTTCTCCAGAGAGGCTCATCTTTCCACTCTACATTTCTCTTTCCCTACAAAGTCAGTTCCCAAAAACAGTCAGATGGAGAGAAAATGTCTGAAAAAAAGTTTCTTTTTTATATTATTTTATAAGGTCGTTTAAATGTTATTCAAATGGATTTCATGCATATTTCATCATGATGCTTATCATGCTCTCATTAACTAGTATTTGATATTAAATACAATAAAAATTTTCTTTTCTTTTTACAAATCTCCATCATTGTTATAGTATAGCAATGACGCAAAACGCACATAAACTACTACTAAACTTGCATTCCATTGTCTACCTTCAGTTCAATCCTGAGCTTAGCGCTTGTCTGTGTGGAGTTTTTTTGTGTCCTTCCGGCTCCAAAGAACATGCCAGTACATGGATTACTTCTAGAACTGAATGCATATGGGAGCATGTGTGTGCATGGTGCATTGCAATGGACTATGATCCTATTCGGGGTGCATTTGTACCTGACTCATACTGTTCCCAGAATAGGCTCTGTAACTGTGATGACCCTAATGGGGATCAAGTAAGGGTTCTCCATGGATTTTGGGGTCTGTTAGGGGTCCTAGCTTCCTGAAAGGATTCTAAAAGGAAACCACGTTTGGATAAATAAAAACACTCCTAAGAGGTTTAGGTGTAGATAAAATTAAATACGATATATACTGTACCTAAAATGCTTTTGTATGATGATTGTAGCTGTACAGTACAGTATGTGTATATATGGTGTATACTGTATATACAGTGACAAGACGAAGTATGTGAACGTTTTGGAATTTCATGGTTTTCTGCATTATTTTGTCATAAAATGTAATCTGTAATCAAGGGTATTGACAAATATAATGTGCCTAAAATAATAACATAAAAAAAAACATCTGATCTTTCATCTCTTTATTAGGAACAACCATAAAAACCTCATAGTGATAATGAACAGTGAAAAGTATGTGAATCCTTGGGTTAATGACCTCAAAAAGCTAATATAATACCTGGAGTCTTGTTAAGAAAATAAGTTTGGAGGTATAGACTAGATCTACGTTGACTGAGAAACTGTTTGAGTTTGCTCAGATCAAGAAGAATATGCTTATAAGAGCCATGCCTCACCAAAAAGAGCTTTTCAGAGGCTCTATGATCAAGAATGGTTGATTTTCATGAAACTGGAAAGGGTAAGTGATTATAAAGTGATTTTAAAGACCAGTCTACAGTTAGGCAATGGAGACACTTTGGTACTGTGGCTACTCTACCAAAAAGTGAATGGCCAGTCAAAATGACCCAAGGAAACAACCCCGAGTGACAGCCACAGATTTGAGTGCATCATTAGAACTGGCTAACATCTGTGTTCATGAGTCTACAGTCCATAAAACATTGAATAAGTAAGGTGTCCATAGCAGGGCACCAGAATGAATGCCTCTGCTTATTAAAAAGAACATTGCCGCACACCTGATTTTTGAAAAGGATAAAAGGGCATGTTGACACTCCATAGTGGTATGAGTAAAATGTTTTGTGCACTGATAAAACTTACATTAATTATTTGAAAAGAACACACAGCACAACATCTGACATAAAAAGTGCACCGTATATCATCATGAAAACATCATCCCAACTGTAAAGGATGGTGGAGGAAAAATATCATGATTTTGCTGCTTTGCCGGCAGTCCTTGAGGTGTAGATGAATTTCGAAGTGTATGAAAAAATTCATCTGGATAAAATGAGAATATCCATACATCAGCTGAAACTCTGTAGAAGTTGGCTGACGCAACATGACGATGACCTAAAACACCAGAAAAAGTCCACAACAAAATGGCTTCAGAAAACCAAAATCCACCTTTTGGAGTGGCCGAGTCAGAGCCCAGACCTCAACACAATAGAGATGCTATGGAATGACTTAAAGAGAGCCATACACATGAGTATAAGTAAAACTGAGACTTGTGATAAAATGTCTGGTAAATGAAGGTGTAAAACTGATTGACATTTACATAAAACTTCACACACAGTACAGAAAGCTGTACATCCGTGAATGTCGATCCTGACCGAGGTGGCTTGGAGCCCACTGCAATCATGACTATGAACATACAAGGGGTGGAAAACCTAATCCTTAAAAATCAAGGAATAATAACTTATCTCCAACTTACTAACTTGTAAAAGAGACACATCTGTACGAAAGCATTTATCATACTACTTGCACATTACAGGGGCTCAGCTGGGAGTTATCACCACATTCTCCCTACTATTTCCACATGTTCAAGCCATTAAAGGAGTTCCTGGGAGGCCAGTGTTTCAGAAATGAAGCAGGCAGTCTCATCATGGCTCTAGCATACTGAGAAATCTTGATGGTATCCAACGACAAATGAAATGCTGGGACAAGTGCTTAGGAGGGCATTACAAAAAGTAAAGATACTTTTAGTTTTAACTCTCCTAACTCAAAGTGTTATTTTGTGCAATAAAAAAGTCCCGGCTTGACTTGAACGTCCCTTTTATATTAACAAATGCATGGAAAAATTTAAATTGTTTTTCATCACAGAAATCTAGTGCTGTGCTCTCTTTTCTTTTGGAAAGAAAGAGAGAGAGAGAGAGAGAGAGAGATGGGATGAGACTCATTATCTTGTAAATGTAACAAGGAGCCATCTGACACATTTTCACTCTCTCTCGCTCGGTGTCTCTCTTCTCTGTCTCACCTCTCACCTTTGTTGCCGTTCTTTATTTTATTTTTCCCCGTTTCCTCTCTCTCTCTCTTTCAACACTCCTTTTCAACATGGAGCATCACCTGTCACTGTGAAGTTATTCCGTTTGTTTAGTCACTTTCTCTACAACTCCTCGTGGATTTTTCCAGGTGTTTTTTTTTTTCTTTTTTTTCTGTAATGGGTAAAAAGTGCCTATATGAGCTTTGTTTTTTTTGCCTGCACCACCACCGCTCTCTCTCTCTCTCTCTTTCTCTCAATCCTCCTGTGCTTCCCCCAGCATCCAACTCAATCAATATCTCACACTGCGCCCCGGGGCTGCACTACACAAACTACTACATCCAATTTACACACAGAAATAAGCAACTTTGCAGCGAGGTACTACATAATCACTCCAAACAAAAAAAGTAGGCCTGACACGGGCACCGGCGATTGCGAGGCAGCCGCCTGACCTCCATTTACATGGGGAAAATCACACCTCAGGCCGGCGGCGGCGCCTGCCTCCTCTTGTTTCGGATGAAGCGGAGATGTTTTGGGTGCGCAGTCACACCTCTCCGTATTGCTCTGATGTGAGACATATTCCCCAGCATGCTGGCGCCAACCTTGTCTTTATCTGCACGCATCTCTGTGGAGCGCAGCTGAGGCACTCGCTGCGAGCTAAACCATCTCCCGGTGCTCGCTGGCTTTACACTCACACAAAGAAAGTGTGTGCGCGTGTGTCGGAGGAGCACAATACATGTGCAAATCTCAGTAATTAAGGTGGCGGGCAAAACCTGAGTGTTTTTCACAAGGCTGATGAGCTTCAAAAATGACGCCTCGCAGTCACAGTACAGTAGGGAAGCTTTGTCCAAGGGATAATAGGAATTTGGAGAAAAGTGAAGATGACACATGATGAGGATAATAAATAAAAAAATAAAATAAATAAATAAATGAATTGAGACAAAGGTAGTGAGTAGACAGATAAATAGATAGATAGATAGATAGATAGATAGATAGATAGATAGATAGATAGATAGATAGATTTGTTCATTCCTTATCCTAGCCAAGTCTCTTTATCTTGTCAGCTTGAGAATTACAATCGTATATTTTTTGGTGTGTCCATGTGCACGCTTGTGTGTGTGTGTGTAAATGTGTATGTGCGTGCATGTGCATGCTTGTGACAGCAAGAAGGATGAATGGTCAGACAGAAATGTATTATTTATCGCCTCTGAGTGTCAGCCATGATTGCTGAACACAATCAGCCCCTTCGCTTTCCCATGAAACTATCCATAAAAGTTATTTCTCTCATTTCTAGCTGGCTTTATTTCATAAACCATGCCTCCCTGTACACTTTGATTGCCAGCATGTAATAATAAAGCCATCACATATAGAGTAAAAGGCTAAAAAGCAATGACTAGCTAACAAATGAGAGTATAAGAACAACAGGACAGCATGTAAAGCAGCTGGCGTGAAGTGTTAGCATGCTCGTAGCCTAATCTGCCGATACGCCTCCACTCTTCTTCTCCACGCAATTGTGGCTCGACTTGTCTTTCTTCATGTCGCTGTCTAAATTTTCTTTGCATTGTGTTTACTGTATATGCCAATAGTGTAATATTAAACAAAAACACTGTGTGCCATGTCAGAATGATAGATTATGGCAGCGAGGCAAGGTCACCCCAAAGGAGCAGGGAGTGCTGTCTCTCTCGCGCAGTTAACACTATATCCGCATTGTATGAGTGTCACCAGCAATCCAATGATTTATTGCTTGGAAGGTTCTGCTCGATTTTTTTTCCCTTCCTTTCTCTCTCCCTCTCTCTTAGTCTCACTCCGGTTCTCCCTCTTCTTTCGTGTCTGACCAAATTGCACATTTTTTTGAAAAGGGAAGCAAATACCTTTTTTTTTTTTTTTTTTGCCTGGTTGATTAGCCTTCTCTTTAGACTTCCCTTTTATTTTTTTCATTGATATGGAAAGTGAAATGTGAGGAAATGAAATGCAATGCAAAGGCATTTTTAGCCCTGTCCTTACAAGGTTTCTTCAAGCTGATGTTTGGAAATGAGGGATCATTTTTATAGCATGCACAATGTTCACTAGGGATTGAAAGGGGTTCTGCACGTTGGAATTTTAAAGTAACACATCAAGAGCACGCATCAGCTTTATGCAGAGATCAAATCAGTCATGTGATCACATTTCACTTTTAAATCTTTACATTTCACACAAGTGAAAAGACTTTTACGACTCAGGCATATGTTTGCATTCATGCATCAAACAGGAATGGCGAAACTGTGTACATGAGGCTGAAAGAGCACGAGATTATCGATTTAGATCATATTTTATTAATCTAGCACTACTCATCTTGTCATGTTTTGAATTATTGCAGAAAGTTAAAACATTAACAATGCCCCATAATGTGTGTAGTGTTTTTTTTTTGTTTGTTTGTCTATTTCTTTTTTCTCTCTCATTGCCTCAAAGGGATTCGAGGTCCATTTGAAAAATAATGGCTTTCCACTTATCAGGCTGTAGTGACCCGCTCTTCTGCAAGCTTTTTGCTTCTATTGAATATAAGGTAAATAAATAAAAGATGTGAGATTATACTTTTTATGGCTTGTTAACTTCCTTTCTTACATACTACAGAAATGCCATTGATGTTTTGATGTTTGTTTATTCAAGAAAGACCTGTGATAACTCAAACAAGCTTTCCTTCCAATTCAATTGATGCATTTATTATTGTTTAATACATATATTTATATAAGATTACAAAATAGGATGAATTAAAATATACTATATATATATATATATATATATATATATATATATATATATATTTTTTTTTTTACAGTGATAATAATAATAATAATAATAATAATAATAATAATAATAATAATAACAATAATAATAAGTCTGACCCTACCTAACCAAATATTGGTGCCTTATTTCAGACCAAAAAGCACATCATGTTTTGGTATTAAATAAATAAATAAATAAATAAATAAATAAATAGGCCTGAATAAATGAAAATTTGACCACAATGACCATTCTGTCTTAGTCTGCAGAAGTGAAAAAAAAAAAAAAACAGTATACCTTGATGTCAGTGATGTCTGATATCTCTTTAAAATATACATCAAACAGGAAAGAACACTATTAAGGACAAACTATTTCAGACTTGGCTATGACCTTGACTCTTCATGGTTTGATTTTCAAACTCTGAATTTGATACCTCTTTTTTTTTTTCTAAATCATAAAAAGTAAAATATTGTATGGATGGAAGGAAAATAAAATGCCTCATAGAAGAGATGCAAAAAATTGTCTAATCTATGCCAATTATTTAATTAGCCTGTTATGCTAGTTTCAACCGCAAGAGGCAGGTGATTTAACATAAAAAGAAAACATATTGTCATTTCCCTCAGTGCTGCCTTCAAACCTGCATACACAGCAGTGCAGCCAGGAGACAATAAAGGAAATTAGCACCAAAGCAGTGTTTAAGTGTGCGTGCAAACACACACACACACACACACACACACACACACACATGCACACGCACACTCCTTATTTCCGTAATGACCGTTCAGTGTGGATTACAATCATACCCGTATTGATTTTCTCTGCCATCTGATGTTTTCAGGCACTCACAGGGTTTGGCTTTAACGAGCTATGAGGAGATGATTTTTACTGTAGACCATGATGAATTATTGATGAACAGAAGATAGAGATTCACACTAATCCTTCTAAGCTTTTCCAGAAGTGCTTTCTTATTTATTTATTTATTTATTTATTTATTTATTTATTTCACTCAAAAGCACAAACATGTAAAACTGTAACTGTGCGCTTTAAACAAACTTCACTTTATTATTCAGTGGAGTAAAGACCTTGCTCAATCCTTCAGGAAAAAAAAAAAAAAACTGACGAGCCTGTGATTTGCCCAGCTTATGACTGTGATTAGAAGTGATATTCATTTTGTGTATAATGAACTCAAATAGAGTTACTTAATATGGCATAATAGTGTCACGCAAAGATTTTAAACATGAGTTTAAATCTTATTTGGCACGTTTTTGTTTTTCGGTCTCCATCTGATTAATTGCAAAACTCATTTCTTCCTCTTGCATGTTATGGCATCAGATTAGTTTTGACATAAACAGCGAAGGAGAGCAGTAGTTTGTGGCTAAAGGGCAGATTCGTGTTGCCCCGATTTTCTAATTGAGACGAAATTATTCATTGAACACTCAGGAAAAAAAAAAAATCATATCATACCACCCACTGTTCCCTCGCAAATGGCTCAACTGTCTGGGGCTTACAGAATTTAACATGTAAATTGCAGAAGAACACAGAAATCTTGCTCCGAGTCCCAGAAGATGGAGATTAAAATCGAATACACGACTGCAACTTCCTCTCCTCGCTGACATTGTTGTGGTGAAAAATACCCTGGAATGAGATGTAAGCAAGGTGAAGATAGAATCCTTAATGAGGTTTTTAACAGCACAGGAGGCCTGTCTTTACCTATTTAACGGGGTAAATAAGGATATTCTTATATCTTATCACCTTTTTTAACACATTTATTTTTGCTGTCATGTTATGAATGAGTGAAAAAAATTCGAACTGTCCCTACGAGGCATAAAAATCACCATTAAAAAATATATTTTGAAAAAATCTGTTTTAAGTGAGGCGCTTAAGATGAGTGTGTGGTAAATAGTTCAAACATTAACTATCAGATGACTGTTATAAAAAACGTAAAGACTAATGTAGGTAATCTAGTTTAAATACATTAATTGACTCCAAAAGCGACTGTGATGAATTAATTTCAGGACACAGCTTTATACAATTTAATACTAATGCATAAACTATTTAAGCCAATATGAGCTTTTATATAAAAACAATCCTACGCCAGTCAGTCTAGTCAAAATAGAAACAGAGCTGCAGAGCACAGCAAAGGAAAGCTGGCTGATTCAGGGTCTCCCTGGGATAGAGGCTCCCTCGAGAGGGCACATGCAGAGTAATGCTAAACCTTATCAACTTCCCTCATGTAAATATTTCAGACGCTCCGTGTTTTCTTCCACTCGGTTGGTCAAGCCGTCACGGACGTGAAACGCTGAATTTTATTATTGATCCATTTTTAATGGCTAATAAATTATAGCCTGCTAGCACTGCATGAACGTAGGGTGAGGGAGTGTGGTGGTGGGGTGGGGGGGGGGGGGGCTAATTGTTAATAGATCAGCAGCATTTGCCCTCGTGCTTGGGTAAAAAGGATCTGACTAGTCCAGAAATGACACACTTAAATAATGTATGCTGGCTCGAACTGTCAAATAATTGACCTAAAACGTGTCACTGAGAGGGATTTGCTGAAGCGTGAGAGGAGAGCTTGGTGCATTAAGGCCGCTTCCTTACTGTCTTATTAAGTGTAATGCTGCGGTTTTTCATGTTAAAAGTGTCTCAAACGCTGGTAAAACACGCCTGAATATATTCTTTAATTAACTCGAAAGTTGGTGGATAAAATGCCGAATGTCTGATATAGTGACCCTGAACTGTGTGGCTTTTCACTGCAAGGCTCACACCCCCGTTAACACCGATCACAGCTGAGGTGTTGATGAAAGGCCCAGACATGTGCGTGAAGAGCCTCACAGAACACAGTAAGTTAGGGTTAGATGGACATTTACAGGCAGAGAGGTAACATTGAAGCAAAGGGCCACATGGAGGACGAGTTGGGCCTCTTTAATGGCTGCTGTGTCCTCGTGACCTCTCCATCCACGTTCATAAATTTTTCAGTGCATGAAATAGTCAGGCCACCCTGTTTAATGATGTCTGTGTTACTGAGAGAGTCACTTCCCTTCCATCCTGTCTATTTCTACTGCTTTATTTTTATTTTTTTATTTAATAATGTAGCTTAAAAAAAAAAAAAACAAGATGCTTTTTTGACCAACAATGATATTGAGAATGCTTTTTTTTTTACCATAATATTTTAAAACACACTGATTACAATATGACATTTCGGGCTTGATGTTCCCAATTAGTCATGTGCAAGTTGTAGATACCAAAAAAGACTCATATACACCCATTATCTCCCACATCCAGTGGTACTGTACAACTACCGCTTATGGTATGTAATAACGCAGGATATTCTGCACTATGCATGAAAAATAATCCAAATGGATTTCTTCTGTATAACGTCGCAACCCAAAGTGTGTTGTTATTTCGTCTCTTGCCCATAATTTTTAAATTATTATTGACTGACACACCTGCTTGTTAACCGTTTATCAATACATTTATGTTGTGGAACGTCCATGAGCAAGCGAGTTCCAGTTATACTGTTTATAGGAGCTATAAACAACCTCTCCATCACCATCCTTCTTTACAGTTGAAGTTAATAATATTAAAACAGAGAAGCCAGCTAATGAATGGGTGTGTCCTGATTATAAAGCACCGAAACCAAAGACTCCTCTCATCAACATCTGCAAACAGAAAACTTCACTATAAAATAATCACATTTTTAGCCCTTAAAGCTCAGAGCATTTAAGGCATTGTTTGCTTTGATGCTTTTATTTATTTATTTATAAACATACTGGATATGATTGTGCAGTATAGAGTGACATATACTTTTTTTTAACACAAAATAAACAACATGATGAACTACCCAAACATGACTGAGAAAAAAGTATTTTTTAAAATGGCAAAAAATAGCACATATAGTATACACATAATCACATGTATTTATTGTTGTTTTCGGTTGTTTCTATAAACAAAATTAACAATAATAGCCCTTTTTTGACAAGTTCTACATTTTGTGACGTTGTTCGAATATTCTGGTAGTGGTTAAATTTACCCATTATAAAACTAATAATAACTTTTGTTTTACCTGACATATTCAAAAACCCAAATTCCAAAGTTTGAATTCTGAAGTCTACCCATCAACACACACTGACAAGGCTTTAATATAAGCCCTTTTTTATTTATTTATTTATTTATTTAAAAAAAAGTTTAGAAAATCAACAGTGTTAACCATACAACTCCATGTGCATGAGTTTACTCATCTTCTATACCACTTTATCCTGTATTCAGGGTCGCGGGAATCTGGAGCCTATCCCAGGAGGCTTAGGGCACGAGGCGGGGTACACCCTGGACAGGGTGCCAATCCATTGCAGGGCACACACATACGCACACTCATTCACACACTATGGGTAACTTGGGACAGCCAATTAGCCTAACCTGCATATCTTTGGACTGTAGGAGGAAACCGGAGTACCCCGAGGAAACCCACCAAGCACGGGGAGAACATGCACACAGAGACGGGAATGAGTTATTGATATAAAAACACACATAGAAACAGTTTTATAACATTATTGTTCTATGTTACAGCCAGAATTACTGTGAGACCTGTGTCATGTAAAATTGTTCCACACTTTTTCATTCAGACTTTGTCAGACTTCAAAAGCAGTGTGAGAACTTATAACAGATAAAGAATTACAAAAATGAATTATTGAAACCTATATTATACCACATGAAGGCTTGGGAAATATCATTCTGTCACAAAATAGGTAATGCAAGAATGTAGTAGGATAAATAGGGTAATTAATAATACAAAAAAACAAACAAATAAACAAACAAATGAATATATTTTTCCTTAGCTTATGAGTGAAGGTGATATTATAACAACCTAAAAAAACAGACTACAAAAAGGAAAACAAGCTTCAAAAGCTAATCGTTTTGTTACACACATAAGGACATGCATAAAGACCTTTCTGTAAGTGTGTGTGTGTGTGTGCTAGAGAGAGAGAGAGAGAGAGAGAGAGAGAGAGAGAGAGGGAGAGATGATAAATACCTGAGTCAGTCATATTTGCCTGTAATGAATTACACGATGGAGGCTTCCATCTGACTAACATTTTACAGAGGTTGCGCTTCTCTCCACAGCAACCAATTATGCCATCATCCTGGCATTTACCTGGACATAATGATTCACGGCTCAGGCCCCGCTCTGACATAACTCACCGGCAGCAAGCGCGGCTCCCAAAATAAAATATTCATTACCGCCCAACTTCTGTCCAGTAATTAAGACTTTTCTCCCTGTATTGTCCTTTAAATTTCCAAGTGGCTGTCCCTATTAGTCATGAGGGACTGCACAGTAGCCTTATTTTACCATATCGCCTGAGGTTGACCTGGATTCATTTGAAGCCAGCACTATTTTAAGACTTTTTGTTTGTCAGTACAAATGTCATGTAATTTGTTATAAGGAGGAAATACACTGCGTGCACGCTAAGTGGTTTAACATGTCTTAAATGGTTTGTGGCCAGGTTTGCACTAGATATACAGTAGTAGCACAGGCAGAAAACAGAAATCAACTCAGGAACCAAATAGGAAACAAATATACATCACCACTATATGATTATAAAAAAAAGATTTTATACCTGTTTATTGGTGGTGCTTCTCATCATTCGCTCATTAGTGTTATATGTTTTAATTACACAAGCAACTCTGAGAAGGTTACTATAGCTTATAGAACCTGGAATGCTTGAAGTTGAATGAAGACAATGACTAAAAATACAAACAACGCAGACAAAGGTAGGTAGACCAGAAAAAAAAGTGAAACATTGTGTAGAAATGGCACAAACAACATGATATTTATGGCCAGCATTGTGGGGAACTAGTTAAGACTCCCAGTATTGTTACCTGTGCAGCTGGAAAAAAAAGCTGACAGGCAGCAACTGCATGGAGATAAAAATGTCCACAGCCCAAGCGCTTTTTGGGCCCCAATAAATCATCTGTCATTTCATCATGCTCCAACATATAATGAGCAATAAAGTTTTCACACACACTGGGAGCTTGGCCTAATGCATAAAGGCACAGAGAGTGGTGGGCTGGTGTTTGAAATGGAAAGGGGTGATGGGTAAGTGGCAAAACATCATTTTTTTGTCTGTTCCAAATAAATTAAGTGAGTTGCCCAGTCGAAAAAAAATAAATAAATTAATAAATAAATAAACAAACAAAGCTCCCAGTGTGTGTGTAAAAACTTTATTGCTCATTTTACATTAAGACATGATGAAATAGTTTGTTGTATAATAATAATAATAATAATAATAATAATAATAATAATAATAATAATAATAATATCAATAATAAATATTATTATTGTTGTTATATTATTATCATCATTTTTTGGATTATGTGTTCTGTTTATGGTTTGTTTAAGAAGTTAATTATGGTAAGTGGAAATAAATCCTATTATTGTCCAATACCTCATCTAATACCTCAGATTGTACAAGAGTATCCTTTATTTTTCTATATGGCTCTTTTTTCCGCCTATCTATCTATCTATCTATCTATCTATCTATCTATCTATCTATCTATCTATCTATCTATCTATCTATCTATCTATCTATCTATCTATCTTCCAGTATGATATTTTTGTTGCTGCATTTGCTAAATATTAATATGGGAAGATAAATGATTCTTAATAATGTTAGGATTTTTAATAAACTTTACTATAGTCAGCTGTACCCTTTTTTTTCAGTAGATCCATACCATTTTAACCAAGCACTCTGTCCTGTTCCAATAATACCTGTTCAATTTATACTTGTGTAAAATGTGTACAACAAGATTTCCTACAACGATACTATAAATGAACCTTATACATACTGTATATAAATACAGACATACAATCATAACAAAAGAGCATTTGTGGCCCTTGTCACTAGTTATTAACTGTCCCGTACATAACTTCTAAATCCAGATCTCAAAGTGACCACATCTACCATCCTCTTAAATAATGAGGTGAAAATGTAAACTGGATGAAAAGAAAGAGATGAAGATGGATGAGAAAAAGTTGTAGCTCAGAGTGCTTCCTCTGACAATAGAGCAGGCCTCACCGTCTAACAAAAACAGGGGTGGGGTGGGGTGGGGGGGGGACCTGAATTTAATCCTACAGTCAAATTGAGCCTTCCAAAAAGAAGACAGCATAGAGCCTGTAATGAACCCAAACTCCAGACTGGTCAAAAGGAGAATGACAAATAACTTGCTAATAAATTCTGACCCACATAACATCATTTAGGTGACAGAAAAGTCTGCTCTCGCTGGCGGCTCGACCAACACCTCTTCTCTTTCTGGGTCACACTTTCCCCTTTTTCACATAGACGCACACACCTACACACACACACACACACACACACACACACACACATAAAACACACACACACACACACACATAGATGTGCGCACATGAGGGGGGATCAGTTTGGCCTCTTGGGTAGTGGGTGATTTTTGCTTCTGTTAAAATCATGCATAATGTGAGGTCTTTAGTCAGCGGTTATGTTGTTTGATAAATCAAAAGCAATCGTAATGGGGGGTATTTTAAGGCAATCAAAATAATTAATTGTTGTCTAAATTCTATTTTATTAAAAATACAACTGCAACAGTTTAATCAGCCAATTAAGCAATCACCTAAATATAACATAATATCATATTGCAAGTCAATTGTAATAATCTTGTAATGTTGTTATATTTTTATATTAAAAAAGATAAACAGATACCTAACCAATGAATGACTGGATGAATGGACGACTGGTTGAATGGATGAATGAATGAATGTTTAAGGACATCTCTGGACAATAAACTCCTTGTGATCTAAACAGAAAACATGGATTGAAAAGTGCAAAGCTGTACTGTAATTACAACGTTATTCTGTTGGATTTTTTTCTGAAGATAAATATTTCCTCTGCCAGTCAAAATACCACCGCTCGCATGATGCAAAATGCTTTAAAATAAAATACTCGAAAATACATTGATGTTTTTAAATCAGAGAAAAAATGTACATCACTCAAAAAATTCTATATACTGTACATGCATAAAGTAAAAAAATAAGATGCTGTGAATAATATTAATAATATATATATAATTATTGCTGTTCTGCTTCGTCATGTTGGCTTTAACTGAACAGGGATCCATAGGGATCCATTTCTGTTTCGTATGCATTGCAACAAAATGTAAAAATTGGAAAGGAAATGATATTTATAAACAAACACATTGGAAAGTGGATGTGGAGTAAGAACAGAAACAATGCTCGGCGGCGTTGCCACAGATGTGCTTACTTTGACCCGAGTGCCACTGTACGGGCAGCTGCCTGCCAGCCGTCTGGGCCTCCACATGGGTGTGAGGGCTCGAGTCCATCTTGAAGGATGGCTCCTGCATGCACGGGCCGGGGGGAGGCACTTTAAAACACATACCATATGCAGGCGGGATAGACCTCATTTATCAGGGTGGAAATACTATTTTTTTTTACTTCAGGCCCCTCCTTTCAATCCCCCCCTCTGTCGCTCCCTCCCGAGCATCGCTCACCTCTTTGCGCCCAGATTTGACAGGTTTCAAGAGGCAGAAATTTCATCTCAAGTGCCGGCTGGGCCCCTGTGCTCTCTCTCTCTCTCTCTCTCTTTCTCTATCTCTCTCTCTCTGCTTCACACACACACACTTTATCCCGCACGCTCTCTCTTGGCGCGTTAGCGAGAGACTTGCTACAACAGGGGAGCGCTGAAATGCGCCTCCATGTAAATTAAGGTTCACCTGAAGAATAAGAGGGAGAACAGTGAGAGCATGGCAACTCTAATGAGGTCTCACAACCAGGGATGGGCCCAGTGATGAGGAAGAAAGGGGGGGTAGGGGGAGGGAAAAAAAAAAGAAAAATACTCTCCAGAAATCACATCAGTTACCCACAAGTGTATGGGGAGATGTCTCCGACAATAGAATCTGGCCAAACCTGATGCTATTTGTTTTGGCATGTCAGAAATAATGTGCCTTGAAAGTCTGCAACAGGCATATGGGCCCGGCCGGACCATTTGTTACTCCTAATGGTCTAATTGTTCTCCTGGCAGACATAAAAAATTAGAGCCATTTTACGTCATTTACCAAAATTGCTAATTAATTCAAAAATATTATATCCAGCCAAGTCCATGCGAGAGAACGTGGTGGGGGGAAGGAAATGTGGCATCTCTGAAAAATGCGGCCATCTCCCCGAGTTCCATTTGTCTGAAGTGCATGGTGACGATGGCTTTATCCTAAACAGCAGGAGCTGTAATCTGGGTAAGTGGCAGGAAAGTGTTGCTCATCAACTATACATCATAGATCAAGCTGTTGTAATGGGAACACATTGTCTTATGTGCTTTTTAAGATTTTTTTTTTTATTATACTTGTCTTTTCCATATATGTGCACGTGTGTGTGTGTGCGTGCATGCATGCATGAATGCGTGCATGCGCTAACTGAATACATTTTTCTTTCTTTATTGTTATCTTCCTGTATGCGCAGTGTCCTAGGACCTCAGAACCTCAGTTACGTAACATCCTCACTGAAGACTGTATTAACTTTGGCAAAGGCAGGACTATACAGAAACTTCCACTGAGTCCTTACAAATGTGTTTTCCACCTTGGCCTTCTTTCTTTCTGACTGTTTATTGAGCAATCACTCACACTCTCACTCTCTCTCTCACACACACACACACACACACAGGAGGGAGGAACAGAGCGTCAAACTGTGCAGCAACAATACTGCAGTGTTCAAAAAAACGCTGTTTTTGTGGAACGCACACCTCCATCCTTGATCTAAAAAAAAAAAAAAAAAGGTATTTAATGCAATTAATAATTGAAGACGTGAGAGCACATGCTTGTCAGGATGATAGATGCATGCCTGAGCAACAATGGCGTACTCGGTGGGAGCAGCGGGAGTGCAGCGTGTTGACCTTGAATGAGAGTGCGATTGAAGCGTGCTCTTCGTCTCGGCCCTGCGAGTGGGCCTCTCATCTCTAACCAACCCTTATCCCAATTAAAGAACTGTAAAAACATTCAAATTAATGCAGCCTTAACTCCAGGAGCAGACCCCACTCTCTTAATTAGGGAATAATTATTCACATTTTTATATCCGGGAAAACGATCACATGGAAATGATTTCAGCCAATGTAACAATGGTCTGGTGGACTGGTGAGGGAGGGGAAGAAAATCCTCCATTCCAAAAAGAAGTCCATTAGCATAAGGAAGTAATTAACACTTAATTACAGTGGAAGTACTATTACTGTTAATGTTCGATAGCTGCTGCCAATCAAGGTAGCTCAGTGGACTGTGGAATATAGTGGAGTCCTTTTGGGAAGGACCAAAACAAATCAGAGCGTCTTCTTTGAAATTCTTCCTCTTTAGCTTTCTCCGCGTTTCCAATTGTTGAATAAAACCGCTACAGAAACTTAAATGAAAGTCAGGAACTCATCACCTTACTAGGGTTAATGTAGAAAGAGTTCCTTCAATTCTGAAAGCACGTGTGTTTTCTCGCTTTCCTGCACGGACATAAACCTTTTCACCCCGTCCCTTATTTTACTGTACAGCCCATTTGAAGGACAATTTAGTGAGAGGGCCATATCCTCCGGGTTTGAAGGGTTTCTCTCGTCTCTGACAGGAGAAATGGACCCTGCAGAGCAAGACTGGCCTCTGGACACACACACACACACACACACACATACGCATACATGGCAAAACCTCTTCAACAGCTGGGCTTTGAACTTTTAACCCCCTCCACTTTCAGGGTCAACAAATTAGTGCTCTGGTGCATTGACCCTCTGGAACGCAGCGTCATGTCCTCGGAGCTGCCTGTTGACACAAGCGCAGTGCTTTAATAGGGCTATGTCATCCAGGTTCACCGAAATGGGTCACTGGATCTGAGGTGAGCTAATGCAGAAATAACATTGACATTTTAAATTCATTAAATCAAAACAGGCAGATTGAAGGAAAATCCGAAAGCATGGGGAAATGAGTGAGAAGAAAACACCATACGTCTTGTAAAGAGATGGAGGAGTGCTCAGTTTGGTATGATTTATTCGCTGTCTAATTAAAAGCCATATCAAAGATTATGGGCTGCATGATTAACTTGGAAGAACTAGCTCTCGTGTGGATTTGCTTTAGGGTCTTCACATTGCCGACTCAAGGAGTCGTCATCTAGTAAGTTTGATCTTTTTGATCCAGCAGCGTGACATTTAGGGTTTAACTCGTCTAATTATTTGATATGTAAGGAATGAAACATGATGGGGACATGCTGTTAGAGGAAAATAATTAACATTGGAAGGGGTGTGACACAGCCTGATGGGATGCTTTCTACTTTTAGTGCCCCTACTGTACTTGACAACACATTGCAAAAGTATTTTACCTCTAAAACGCCACAACTTTATTTATTTATTTATTTATTTATTTTAATGATCAGACATTTTTTTTTCCTGATGGCCATAAAATAAGTTCACTATCTATCACTTGTGTTATTATCAGGTGTAATTAGCAACAACCTGCTTTTTTCCCTATTAAATAGAGCTAAATTATCACAAAATTATTTTATTAATGCATTAATCTATTTGTTGTAGCAAAATTGATGCATCAAAAGACACATTAGTTTCTTTCATTTTTAGCATATAATGCACAGCAATGCTGGAAGTTATTGCTTCATTCCCCGTAAAGTCCTGACGTTGCTCCAAGCCATTTCTACATGTTTGGCCCATTAAAGGAGTTCCTGGGAGGCCAGCATTTCAGATGGGAAAAAGGTCAGTTTAATCATGGCTCCAGCATACTGAGAAAACCTTACACTTTGATGGTATCCAAAGACAAGTGAAACAAAAATAGAGAAATAAGGATAGTTTTTACTCTCATACAGTAACTCTATTCTGTTCTTGTGCACAATCAAAAGTCCAGGTTTGACTTGAACACCCCTCATAGCTCTTGGCAGTAGCATGTACAGTATGGGTCACTTGTATGGGTGTGGGTTTTGTATTTTTTTCAGGGGAAATCGGATTTAAACAAATTCTAGAACCAGAAAATGAAGATCCATCAATTTGGGATCACAAAACTCATTCATTCTAAACAGGTCACAATCGTAGAACTGCTTTTACAACAGTTTTGTGTTTTCCGCTTAAAAAAAATGTCCTGTGACATTCCGAAGAAGTTTGAGGAATTTGAACGTGTTTGTGTTTAAACATTTTGATATGCTTAGCATTTTAATTATTTCAAGCATTAAAATATTAAAAGTATTGATATTTTAAATGACAAAAAAACAAACAGAACAACAGACAAAACTTGTTATACAATACTGACATTTAGAGAGTGTTATGTGAAATATGTAAACATCTTCTTAAAGATAATGTCACCATATCAGAGTCTGAACATTTAAAAAAAAGTGAAGTATCTGCTATATACGCTGCTCTTATATAACATTAATCAACACCTTCAGCAATGCTGTGGTGTAAATGATGTGTTTTTATATTGTGCTACTCATAGGGATATGTGAGACATATGATCATGGCACTTAAATTACTATATACATATCATTATTTAAGTCAGGATTATTGAAATATCCACTAATGAGCCATTCGGTAATTTTAAGAAATTTGGAAATGCATATAATATTAAGTGTTTAAAAAAGTAAAAATAAGGACCACTTACAATTGTATAATAAGCATTCCTTAATTAAAATGTTATCAAATATTCCTTACATCTCATTCCAACTTTCCATTTCCTTCACTTCCATCATTTCATTTACTTCTTGGAAAAGTATACAGTTTTAGAGTTTTAGTTTTAGTCTTATACTATATAGTATCTGTACCATTTTCCTTGAAAAATTGAAGCAAAGCTAGTCTGTGCTAATTAAGAGGACAGAATAAATATAATTCACACTTGTTAACTATAGAATTGAATCCTTTGAATAACTAGAACCCAAATGATTCGGCCATTATGTGATTATGAGCAACATTTTTCTAACAGCAGGACAGAAGTCATTAACCATATTAGTATAATCCACAGTCTACATTCAGAAAATCCCAATGAATCCGTCAAAAAGAAGCTCATTAGAAAATGGATACACTCGTACTGTATGAGCTAATGCTTTTTTTTTTGGAGAAATTCAGCAATTTGTCAGGAAAAATTACAATCAGAGTCATCAATGTGACAAATCACGGCAGATAAATTGTCTCAGGCTGTACACTAGTAGAGCCTGATAATGGTGTAGGGTGTGGAAATCAATTAATGTGTTGGGGCTTGGTCATAAATTAGAGGACTACCATTGTCAGATGTCTTTATCATAGAGCCACTGGGGGAATGAGTGGTCTTTAAATTAAGACTGTACTCGTGTTACCTCAGACATAAGTGGGCCGTAGAGCCTTTACCCATCGAAGCCCTAGGCATGGCCAAATTCAATCTTTGTAACCCATTTAGCTAAATCGGCAAAGGAACGTTTGGCATCATAAAACATGATCTGTAGACTTTTATTTTGCAAATCTGGCTCAGGTTGGGGCCCACCTTTAAAGTTTGGTTATGTAAAAAAAAAAAAAAGGAAAATAAATTACACCCTCTCTGCGCTGATAAAATATTACTACAAATTAATCCTCTGAGGCCAGCACCATGCTCCTGCTCATTACTTTCAAGTGCAGAGGTGTAGCCGCAATTAATGCTGCCTTTCATTATGATATGGATATTTCCCCCTTGTCCTTGGGACACCACATCTTACTATTTGCACAGGCTCTCACGCCCCCCAAACCCACCTCCACACACACACACACACCAACCCAAAATCCCTCCCATCCCCAATCAGGCAGCTGTTTCATGTAGCTGAGGGTTGGAAGGCTAGAGGGTCCATGTCTGAACCTGCTAAATGAAAAGTGCTGGAAAGCAGAGGAGGAGACTTTATTGCATTTCACGTTATCAAAGGTTATTTTTGTTCTCTAATAGAAGCCCATGCCGAATTAGACAGCTGCGCAGCAGAAGTGGATCCTCACACGACCGGCCCTCTAAAGAGTCACGCCCTCACAGCTTATACTGTATATAAAGGCACGTTTTAAATCCTAATGTTTTTTTTTTTTTTAAACTTGTTTAAATACAAATGCGAGAACTAGTGAAAATGCTTTTATTCTACATTATTTTATACTTTAATGCAGATAATTAAGTCAATTAAAACAAATTCAAATTTCAACGTTCTTAGTATTTGCTCTGTCCTACTTTTTTGTTTAATTACAATGTGCCCTCGTGCTGGCACGCACTCTACAAGAATATGTAAAACCTGGTGATCAAAATCATCAAATTATTGTTCATTAGAATGGATCAGATGAAGAAAAATCTAACCTTTGTGTACAAAACAGTTACCATAACACATAATCTTATATCGAAACAGTGACCTAATTAATTTATTTATATTAAATATAAAAAAAGTACAAAACATTATTTAATATTAAACATATAAATATGTATATATAATTTGATAGTATTTTTAAAATATATGTACAGTATATACTGTATGTGTGTACATAATTAATTGATTTCTTATTTTATATATATATATATATATATATATATATATATATGTGTGTGTGTGTGTGTGTGTGTGTGTGTGTATTAATTTTAAAATGTTTTAAAAATGTATTTTAATAATTTAAAATCATTTAAAGTGTTAAAATGATTAAAATAAGGAATCGATTAATAAGTTAAAAAGTCTTAAAAATTATTGTATTGCATAATTAACAACATAAATATATATTTTAAGACAGTTTTTCAAGACATCACTCATGTTTGCAACTTTTGATATTCAGTACATAATTACGGAGTTCCTGGGAGGCCAGTATTTCAGACTTTTTTTTTTTACTTTAATGGTTCACAAACACTAGTGGACTAGATTTAACTTATGATGATGACAAAGACGACGGTGATGATAATGAATACTTACCTTAATTGCTTTAATGAATACTTAATTGCTTTAAATATTAAAACAATGCAATAAAAGCTATATAAAAATACATTAAAGTGGCACATTTGTCTGCTGTATGCTCATTTAAATGTGCGAGTGTGTTAAAAATGTGCCTGTGAAATGGCACTGTTTGTGTGTGCATGTGTGATTGCATATGGATTGACACAAGGGGAACCAGATGAATGTCAGATTCTCGCTGTGTGTTCACTCACTTCCTGCCCAACTCCTACCTGAGCGTGAAGTCCTGTGAAAGAAAGGGGGAGAGACAGACAGAGAGAAAGAGAGAAACAGAGAGAGAGGTGAGAAAATGGGAAAAAAAAGGGAAAAAAGGATCTGCATAAGTGAGAGAGTGAGTGACAGGAGGGGTCGGCCCCTCTCTGTTTAATGACAGTGCCAGTTACACATGCTGAATTGTTTAAATACGACTCGCCAGTTTCAACAATCATCATCTTCCTTGCTTTCACCCTTCATACCCAGCAGCCTGCAAACTGACACATAATTACACACTTACTGATAGTATCGCCGTGCCGATAATTAAAAGTGCCACTGGAGGATTGCTATTGCTAGTCTACAGCTGCGATGCTGTCAGGAGGTGGAACCTCAATTCAGCGCCGTTTTAGCGGCACTCTTTCTCCACCTTGCCTCGCCTCTGCCCACAGCCTCCCTGCCGGCGCCGTAATGGAAAGGCCCCGGCTCCGAGCTCGTTGTGTCTCGCACAAACTAGGAAAATCTATTAACAATCCAATAAGTGAAACACAAACAGCATCACCTGAGGGGTTAAACAGCGTGAGCCGGGCCCTGTGTGTCCCTCCATCCACGGATCAATCCGACTCTCCATTACAGAGCCACTCACCGATCCGATTTAGTGAGGTGTCACTTTCTGAGAAAGGCGATTTTAGCACCATTAGGCACGCGGCCATCCACGTGAGTGTAGAACAAAAAAGGGGGAGACGGAGTGCATATGCACAGCATAAAAATACATAAATAAATAAATATAAAATTCTGGCTGCCACTCGAAGCCTAGACCACTTTATATGAGACATCTCAGACGGAGCGGGAGGGTTTGAAAGCTGAAGACTGACAGTCTCGAAGAAAGAAAGACGCTAAGCAAAAAAAGAAGAAAAAAAAAGGGGAACATTTCAATCCAAAAGTAATTTCCAAGTCATTTCACACATGATGACATACGTACGCTTTCTACAGTAGCTTGCACATTGATTCTTTATTTTATTTTATTTTATTTTTTTGCTTTCTGTGCCAATCTCTTTCATCTTTTCTTTCTCATTTGCTGCATCCAATATTGAGAGAGAGCTCTTCTGCACTGTAACTGAATGGAACACGCAGCCGAATGTAGGAACGTAATATCTTGTTTTATCCTGGCTTTGCGCTGATTTCATAATTGCCTCCCACTGAAAGTGACTCCCTGGGGCCTGCTGGATCGATAAAACGACAACACAAAAAGTATTACAGAAAGTACCTTCATGTTTTATCAAAGCCTCAGTCAAACATAATAGGGGTAAAAGCGCTGTGCGAAAAGAAAAGGAAAAAAAAAAAAAAAGTGACTAGCAGTGTTGGCCTGCACTTTTCAGGCTTGATCTGCATCAAGAGGATGTTAAAGCAAGATGCCGCCAAACATGTAATTAAACCTAAATGAATTCAATCATGAGAAAGAGCTCAGGACATGAGGCTTGAGTTAAACAAGTGTTCGGTGTAGTGAGCCACTCGTGAAGCCTGGTGAAGGTTGGCCCTTGTGGAAAAGGCATGGCAGAGGAAGAACAGCCACCTGACTCGACATCTCTCCCCGTGATTTCCCTTTTCATCTCCATACGAATGCCTTTCCTGCTGTGAAAACAAATCAAACTCGCTCTTCTTCCCTCTTCCCTGCATTTTTCTTACATTCATCGAGGCCAAAGGATGCTGTGGCATTGATTATCAAGAAGGGCTACGCACAGTTCAGCTCACTAACCCTACCTGTCTGAAAAGGTCCCTTTTATCAAAAATCTGCTCCTTCTTGCTATTCTCTGATCCGAGCCCAATGACCTTTCACGCTGTCCGGCAACTCAGAAAGTAGCACACGGCTCTCAAACACATGCCCTCATTATGCATCTGTCACATCTCAGATCCTTATTGTGAAACCTTTGATTCCCTCAGCCTCATGTCCATGTGTGTGTATATTCCAAAAAAAACAAAAAAAACACACATAGAGAAAAGCAGAACATTGACGTGAAATATGTATGAGTGCTCTGCCCTGGTGGTATGGATATCACGGAGGATATAAAGCCACACATATGGCAACATTTAATTCATGTCATGTCTGCCAGGTAAGTGTCACTCATACACAAATAACATAGGTCATGACACCAAAGTGGCTCATATGAAAGTATTCCCAGAGGATTCCCTGTCTATCTAATGACTTTTTAATATCCTTTCATGCTATAGACCGGGGTCTTTGTAACATATCCAAGTTATGAATGTTTCTATTCTCCTCCAATTTCGTGGCAATAAAAACCAAAGCAAATTATTGTGCATCAAAATAGTGTAACTGCATAAATGTCAGAGATCCATGTAGCACTCATAAATATGTATGCCTACTGGTCTGCTTACTACTTGAGAATAATTGATAAGAAGCAAAAAAGTCATAAAATGAAAATTATATAATGAATGCCAAATAGATACCTCATTAATCCATATATGGAAATATACATGCTGTTTCTAAATGGGCACATGGAAACCAGACAAAATAACTGAAGAAATTTTTCCATGTTAATTAAAAATAAACCATAAAATTTATAACACAAATAGTATTCATATTGATTTTTTTTTTCTGCTGCCTTTATATCATTTCGTCCAACCCATTCAACCTTCCTCCTTCTCCTTAGCCCAGTGGCATGCTGGGTAATGATGATAAAGTAAACAGCCTGGCCGCTAAACGTGTCTTGGCATCGAGTCCACTTCTTATTAGAGAAGCAGAACGGAGACCCAGCGAGTGCCGGGCGAGTGCCCACTGAGGCCCGCAGGCCTTTCACTTGCAGGTTAGCGCCTCATTTTCTGCTGACGGCTCTTTAGGGCAACTCTTTAGGGTGGGCACTGATGGCTCCTGGAGGGGGCGTGGAGTGGCCAGGTGCCTACGGCCGAGAGGGCGCTTCTCCGCAGCTGCTACCATCTGGCGCGTCTTTCAGACAGGCTGGCAGCACCCCTTGTGTCCTGCCGTCCATGGAGAAGGCATGTCAAGGGCAGCCTTGGTACAAGCTTACTCACAGGGCAGCGCCAACCCCCCTCGGGAGGGCATCGTGCCTGGGGTAGAGGGTAATTTAGCTTTCACACCCACCACCCATGCCACCTCCATGGGACTGGCAACAATAAGGGCAGTCAGTGCCAAGAGTGGGCTGTGTCACCCTGCTTTTGTGTATGTGTGCTCGTGTACGTGTGTGTGTGTGTGTGTTGGGAAGGATAAACTATTCATTAAGATCTGGGCAGCTGAACTCATGTTCCAATGTAGCAGAAATAAACAAAAAAGGCTTAATTACTTCTGGCCTACTGTAATGTGTGGAGCTTTTGGTGTTCCCTATGGTCACTGGATATTATTGCCGAGTATTTAAGGGTTTGTCAAAGGTTTATTGGCTAGTTATAAGTTCTTAGCTTCCTTTTTGATAAAAAAAAAGCATAACGATACACTGTTTCTAAACTACCAGTCCTGCTGGATCTCTCTCTCTATATTCAGACAACTCGATAAGTCAGGTTCACGGAATCCTACAGCAAACAACATCTGAACAGTGAATCAAAGACATGCACTTCTGCACACTCTAATGATCAGGTACAGGCACAAGTCTGTAAACTCAGGGCAATCTATAAAATATTGTCATAGTCTATAGTGGGTCTCAGAATAAAAGTTGTAAACAGTAAACAAAGATGGTCAATCCTAGAGAAATGGGGAACAATAAAAAGTAAGAAAATTGAAACTCACATGAAACCATAAACAATTAGTAAACAACTAAAGTTTTACTAGATACTAATTTATTGGTAGATACTTATCTATCTACCTAACAGGAACACCCAACAAGACGTGTTCTTTCAGAAATGCTTGGACCCAGTCATCAAATCATCACAATTTATTTTTTGTAAAAGTTGCTTAGATCCTTACGCTTGCCCATTTCCCCCTACTTCCAACACATCAGATTTAAGAATCGTTCACTTGTTGCCTAATATATTCCACCCCTTGACAGGTGCAATTCCAACAAGGTAATCAATGTTATTCACCTTGTGGGTAAGTGATTTTGATGTTTTAGCTCATCAGGAAATATAACACACACCTACAATAATACACATAAGTCAAACGCTTATAGGTTCTAAACTTAAGTTTTATATGCAGGAGCGATACACAGTACCAATCAACGGTTTGGACACAAATGTATTTTCTACATTCTAGAACAATAGTGGAGATTTCAAAACTGTGAAATAACACATATGGCATTGACTAATTAAGTAACAACAACATTCAGTTATAATTGTAAGAAATGAAGGTCGGCTGTCGATGCAACCATAAAACTGGCTCTCATGAAGATCCACTCAGGAAATCAAGACCAAAACCTACCACTGCTGCAGAGGGAAAGTTCATTTAGAGTTACCAGCCTCAGAAATCAGCAATTAACAAACAGCACCTCAGATTAGAGCCGTTATGAAAACTTTACAGAGCATAAATAGCAGCCACATCAACCAATATCAACTGTTTAAAGGAGATTATTGCATATTTTGGACGCCTTCTGCTATGTTTTACAGTGTAGAAAGAAAGAAAAGTCAGGAAACACCATGGAATTAGAAGGTGTGTCCAAACTTTTGACGGAAAGTGTATCTAAAGACACAAAGCACATTTCCTTTTTTCCATGCATTTATGGTTGGAAAACATGCTCCCTATTTATATCACTGCACACCTCACTTACCTGCCCTTGTTTTTAACCTCACCATCCATCATTTATATTCATAACCGCTTTGCAGGATAGCAATAGAAACAATACGGGCCATCTCTCTGGCATGAAACATCCAGACATCCAGTGTCACTTATGACAGATTTGATAGACACTTACTATATCAGAGAAATATCTCGGAGCACTTTCTCCATTTAAACTTCTACTGCAACGATTGCTCCAGCCTAATACAGAGCAGTGTCAAGTGCGCAGGCATGGGCAAGAGATCGAGAAAAACTGAAAGAGCGTTAATTGAAGGCTGTGGCAATTATAGAGTGTCATTCTTTTACCTCTGAATGAGAGATGGTTGTGTGTACATTGAAGCAAGGTCTCATGCTATCATACAGAGTTAGTATTATATTAACCAATATTTTACTGGTTCTTTTTACTTTTCTGTATCTTAAAATATAATACAATGAATCCTAAAATCATTTTCACACTTTATGATAACTTTCATGAATACATTAATACATGGAAATGTATTAGTAAAATGATTAGTTATTTAGAAATAGGACAGTTTTTCAGAAAGGATAGGTGTTCATTTGTGCTTCTATAATATTTATATATTTCCAAGAATTTTTGTGTATATACAAACTATTAAGGACACAGAAAAAAAAAATTAAAATTAAATAAAACGTTTTGCACAATAAACATTTGTTAATACAAAAAGACTATTCAACTCTGGCTATACAGTACATATTCAGGTTAAAATTTTAATCTTAACTAATTTATAATAATAAAACAATTTTACAATATTATTATGGATAATAATAATAATAATAATAATAATAATAATAATAATAATAATGTTAAAAAAGTTTTATTATCTCAGTTTCCTAATAATACATGCACAAATTTACAATTACTACAATCTCTATTGCCGAAGGTGTTGCATAGTATAGTCCGATTGACATTTACAGAAAACTTCAAGCTAAGTGCTGTGAAAATATTTAAACTGTGCAAACATTTTAAAGAAGACTGTATGTCTGTAAATGATGATCTTGGACAAGGTGGCTTGGAACCCATTGCAATTGTTTCTGTGAACATTCAACAAATGAAACCTCAGCAGAGATGCATCTGGTCGTAGGAACTATACACACAATTATTCACAAACACCACTTGCACATTCTAGGAACTTGGCTGGGAGTTATTGCCACATCCCGTACAGTGCTCATCTCACTCCAAGCCATTTGCACATATTTGTGCCATTAAATGAGTTGATGGGAGGCCAGTGTTTCAGACATGAAACAGGCAGTTGAATCATGGTTTTGACATACTGAGAAAACTTTTTACCTTGACTGAATCCAAGCACTAGTGAAACACTTGGATAAGGGAATTAGTGCAGCAGGGGCTTTTATAGCAAAATAAAAAGTTTTTAATCTTATAACTGTATTCTCTTATTTTGCACAGTAAAACATCTCCGGTTTGATGCACCTCGCAAAATAGAACACATGGATTCATTATGCACAGACTGTTTACAATGTGTAATGTTAAGCTTAAAAAAGTTTTACAACATTTGTTTAATTTGTATGCATATGCTTCATTGTGTGTAATTCATTCACTTAACAAATTTATGATTCATTATTAAATACAATCCTGCACAACTTGGAAAAATAACCCCATATAATTTTTCATGAGTTTTTTCTTCTTTGTCCAATTTTGATCATCTGCCAATTTCCATTCACCAGCCAGCTCTACAGTGTCATACAGCAACCTTTTGGTTATGAAATTTTGCTACTGCTTACGCCAAGACACTTAAATCCACTCTTTTTGTACTGCACACTTAGGTACTTTTAAACAGCCCTTTTTTTGTTGCTTCATTGAGAAACCCAGTATTCTGCACAAGTTTTAAAGTGGACTTCCCAATGTATAATATGACCTAAATACATTGACAATTACTGTGACAATTGAACTGGATGGCAATGAAGAAAATAAGTATTTGAAACCAAAAAACCTTGACCTAACTGAAAAATACATTCCAAAATTTGAATTGCTGTCAGTAAATTTAATGACGTTTTTGTCAGGCAACCCATCAGCCATTCCTGATGATGCTTTCAGGCATGAAGCGACACAGCACTCCTTTCCTGATCAGCTCAGTTCGAAAATCCTCACTCCGCACAGCGTAGGACTGCATAATCTCCCTTAAAATGGAGGGATGCCTGGCGTATTGAAATTGGATTATCAACCTGAACACAATCATTGCTTTCAACGATTATGCGGCTCGCAATAAACAGATGTGAACAATCATACACGAAAATAATTGAGAGCCATAAAACTTAATCCCAGAAAATCAATGGAATATAAACACAATGAGATAGGCAGTCTTAGAGAGATCGATCAGTGTTTGTAGCGAGAGGGTAATGTGTTTTCCTGCGAGAGCAGAAGCTAATCAGAGCTGAAAAAGCAGACGAATGCTACTCAGGTAGAAGCGCAGTGCTTGCTGCAGAAAAACAAGATCTATGCAAAGCTGATATAAATATCACATTAAGAGGCTGACTGATTTTTATTGGCAAATAAAAATCACTTTATATTACTTTTTATTAGTTTATTTATTTCTTTACTAATTGTACTATTAGCTCACACTTTTGACTGTAAGATTAACTTGTGTTATTATACTAGCTAAACATTTACTTGGTTCGCAGGCTAGTTAACTAACTATAATTTTTCTTTTATTATGATGTATATATATATATATATATATATATATATATATATATATATATATATATATATATATTACCATAAGTCATTATTATGAGCCATAATAAAATAGCAAAAGCATTTTTTTAAACAAATCAAATCTGTCAGATTACAGGATATCATAACAGTCACAATCTTGAAGTTGTATTCTTAGTTAAAGAGTTGCCCACTAGCACACTAGTGGTTTTGTAACTTCAGATTACAGGTAGACTTGCAGTGGTGCAGGGCATTGCATTGCCATCCTACAGCACCAGGATTCCCTAAGCTAAAAGAACTGCTTGTTTGGAGTTTCTCATGGTCTCCCAAGTTCAGTTATGTTTCCAGAGAATCCAGTCCAAAATCATGTCAGTATGTGGACTGGCCTTGCTAAATTGGTGTATGCAGTGTGTATTCATTGTGAAATTTGATGGACTGGCATCCCATTCAAGATGTATTCCTGTTTTAAGCACAGTGCCAACTCATCACTGAGCACAAGCACACACTCTCACGCAACCAGTCACACACTATGGGCAATCTGGAATCACCAATCCAATCATCTTACAAAGAATGTCTTTGGATGGGAAGAAAATGATCATACCCAGATAAACCCACCAAGCACAGGGAGAACATGCACACAGAGCAGAGGTGAGAAACAAACTTCCTAACCTGGAGGTGCAGCTTGACACTGTTAACCACAAAGCTATTGTGTACTACTACTAATATTGCTACTACTACTACTATAATAATAATAATAATAATAATAATAATAATAATAATAATGAAGAAGAAGAAGAAGAAGAAGAAGACTCTATATTGGTTCATCTATTTAAAAAAAACACAACAATATAAAAAGTCACATTTCCTGTCCTAATTTCAAATAAATATTAAATTCTATCAATATGATAAAAATAAACTATACAATGTCTTTGACGTGACAACATCCAGCAAGGTCAATGCAGAAGTCTCACTTAGCATTCAAAGTGTGAGGTCACACTGCATAGCATTATGGGTAAGGCATCCTCAATGAGGTGTCACAAAACGCTTGTTATAGACGACTCTGACACCTTTTTCTTTCCATATGACCACTTTTCTCTCCATCCACCATCTCCTTTGTCTTAATCAATTTTAGAGTAAGCAGCGACAAAAGTGGGAAATATATCTGTAGGTTGACTTTTGACCTCTGCCAGGGTCAGCAGTGACGTTCCAGGCACAGGCAAGAAGCTCAGACCTGCCTTATCGCAGATTCCCACTTACAGCCACTCAGCCAAGTCAAGGCCGTTCTGCTGGAGGCAAAAACCAGACACCACTTTAAATTTCATAAGCTCCAGACATGCGACTCAGAGAAAGAGCGAAAAAAAAGGGGGGAGAGAAAGATAACATATGAGTCTTTCTCCCCAGTCTGACCTCCGTCTCTCCCTCTCCCTGCCTCTCTCCTGTCATTCATTACTCACATGTCTCTGCAAACCGTCACTAAGTTGGTTATTTGATAAATGAGGCAGTCGTGCTCTCATGGTTATCAATTTAGCAATCAAACAAGCAGGTCATTATATTTCAAAACATTGGATGGACCTTCAACTTCAACGTCTCCAGGCCTCGTTCTGCTCGGACGGAGGAGGAGGGGGGCAGGCTAGATTCAGCTATGTCTGCTTAGTTTAAAACCATCTCAGCACAACTGGTCCTCATTAGCTTGAGAAGGAAATAGATGATGAAATGTCATATTTGAAGCCTAGTGTAAGGAGAGCTGCATTCTGGGAAAGCCAGGTGCTGTTTATGTTATAAGCTAGTAATTATTTAAAACTGTCAGCACATGGTTTGCAAAATGTAAATCCTGAATTGCATAAGGAATTTGGGGAGAAATCTTTTGGACGTATTTTGAGCGTGGGAAAAAAAAGAAAAGATGTTCAAGGTTTGTCCTTATTTCTACATACTTTTTCAATTTGAATTCAGTATAGGTAGCGTAATATTGTAATATTTTAAAATATAGCGCATTTATAATTCAAGAACACTTCTGTCTCAGACGCTGTACGAGAAAGCGAGATTGAGTGAGACAGAGATAATCACGTTTGGCTACACATTTTAATCAGTTCGCCCAATCAAAGAGATAATTGGATTGCATTGCCTGATTGCGAGACTCAGTGAAATTGGATCGAAAATAAATTGCTTCAAACTTGTGGAAAAAAAGGAACGATTGAAAAACAAAGGGCTCTGTTCTGTAAACAAAAGGGATCTTATATACAGCAAACAGCTGTTATCGAGACCCTGAACTATTAGGCTGCATTTTTTTTTTCCTTTTTTTTTTTTTTTTTTTTCCAAAAGTGCTCACCTGACACATATCCAGCGTGGCTCTGTAGTCAATTAAAGGGTTTGTGCAGAAGCTGTAATGACCTACTAACCCATTCTCCCAGGCCTCGATCCCCGGGGACAGCCCCTGTCACCAAGTTATCTATGGCCTCCTATCTCCGGTGGTGGAAATAAGTAGGGCTGGAATGTATAGAGTCAGACCTAGCTCTCACGCTGCTTCACTTCTGGCTAACGCCGAAGCACGGCAGATTTATATGTTTATCTCGTGTTAAAGCTAACCCGCCGGGCTTGATGGCTGATTCTCTCAGTAATAAAGAGAGTCACTGTGTGTGCGTATGTGTGTGTGTGTGAGTGTGTGTAACTCCGACTCGGCTGCATCCGAAATCCATCAACCTGTACAGAACAATAACAGCCCCAGCCCAGCCCCTCTGTCATCAGAGCTAATAAACTGCGCAGCACTCATTAGGACGAACACGGCACACATTATAACGGCATTATGTTCTGGGCAATGCACTATATTAATTTCCCCACCATAATGTCTGCTTTATTGTTTCCAATAAGCATTTTTAATAAGCAAAGTGATAAGTGCTTCTCTTGTAAAATGTCTCCAATTAGAGTCCCATCTCTGAAACACGCACTCATAACGAAGTTAGAGTGTTCGGCTAATGACCGCCCGCGCAACCGCCGCCAGCCACGGAGAAACTTGACACGAGTAAACAGACGTGAATAAACAGCCTCGCTCCGACAAGAACACAGACTCCATTGGGCAAAATTACACCTTACATCATAAGAGTGGGTCGCGGATAGAGCCGAGTCCGCACGCTTCCTTCCCCGAACATGACAAGCTGTGAGAAATTGTTTCATAATATTGCAAAATAAATGCAGACATTAAATCTTTGAATCAAGGCATGGAAGTTAAGTATTACTTTTGTGACAGCTTCACAGACACAGTGCAAGCTTTAATTTTGTGTGCATATCCTTTCTCTGAAATACAATATCACTTTAATTAGCTCAGGCAGACAAAGCCTTTATCTCTAAACACAAATAAATGCAGTACACCTAAGGACAATTTGAAAAGGCCCTTGCTTCTAAAGTTTCTTTCCCTTTTTTTTTTTCCCTTTCTTTTTTTTTAGTGCCTCCCCTTCTATTATATGGCTTGGCCTACTGTGGATTGTTATTCTTGCAACTCAGTGACAGCTTATTTTAATGGATGCTATGATGTCGGGGGGCAAAGCGTGCAGTTTTCACCCAGCCTGCTGCTAATGAGCCAGTGTGAGTAGAACTGCCGCTTCTTGCACCACATCTCGCAGAAAGGAAGATTCATCTTTAATCTAAGACACACTCATCCTCTGGGTCCAGTGTGGAGGCATCTCCAAAAAATAAATAAATAAATAAAAATAAATAAATAAAATAAAATAACATCCTAATTAATTTTATTTTTCAGGAGGGTTTCGGTAAGCATGTGCGCCACCATACTTTATGCTCCACACAAACACTGTTTGCTCTCAGAGAAGGGCGGCTAATTGCTTCTCGGCTTGACATCATTATATGGCTATGTGAGGGGATGTAGGCTGTTTAATTAAGGTCGGATGCAAGTTCATTATTAGATCCGTGCACACTCTGCTCTTGTCTCATTGCAAAAAAGCCCTCTTTGTAATTTAATATAACGGACCTTTTGATTTGCAGTTTGATTTTTTTTTTTTCTTCTAACATGTACTCTTTCCGCATTGCTTGTTTGATGCCACATTTCTACTATACAGAGCCAATTTCCCATCTGCCCTTTTGTACCGTGATAAAATAAGAGCTTTGTTATGTCTATATAGGATGCATGAGGGTCTTTTGCCAGTTCCAGGCCAGCCTTAAAGAAACTGGGTATACCCTGTCAAAAGACATTCATCAATACCAAAGAAATGCGAAATGATCGCTCTAATTGAAAGGTACATGGTTAACTAAAGCTAATGGTTTTCAGATTAAGTCGCCGTTCTTTGCGCTGCCTCTTAACCCTACAACACGCTGCACCATTGCTCATCCGGATTTTCACAGGGACAGCCTGGCGCGCCGTGTCATTTGTCTCAATTACTGATTCTTAGATTAATTTGATACTACCTTTCCGCACACATACTGCTCTTTACATGTGTCTGCCACATGGATGCAATTAGGTTTTCACCGAGCTAATTCAATTTAGCATGTTAACATCAGATACTTATATAAGTGGATGTGTTAATATTTATTTATTCCTAATTATGCACAATTGTCGGGGAGGAGTCTGCACAGCTTGCAGGGGTTCATCCATCCTGCACCAGGAAGCCATTTCCTCTCTGTCAGAGAAAATAAACTCCTCTATTAACAACTTATTCAGCAGAACATATTGCGCTAGAGGACTTTCCCGATGAGCGCTAAGTCCATATGAGTAATAGGCTACATAACCGTCTGCATGTTTTACATTTATGGGCTTATGAGTGTTTGACCTTGATCTGGTCCAATGCAACATAACTCAGAGTAAATCACTGATCCACAGTATGCAGAGCGTCCCGCTCACACGGTTCTTACATTCCTGGCTGCATTTTGGATGACAAAGGCCGAGGCCTGGAGCACTGGGGTGATTCCATCTATTCATGATGGAATGAACATAGCGATGGAAGGTTTGCAACCGCCTTGCAAAAATATTCACAAAGAAACATATAGTATGAAAAAAAAATACCCCAGGGCTTCTCTTGTGGGTTGAGAAAATATTCTTGATGAAACACAAAAAAGAAATCATTAGAATATGAAGCTTAATACCTAGAGTGCAATACAGGGGCTTCAAAGCTACTTAGACTATAATTGACGCTTTCAAGTTTTTTTGTCCTTGAGTCATTTCCACCAACATTCTCGTACAAAGACTAGAAGTTTTCTGCTTTTCTGCCGCTGATTCTTCTAGTACTTCTTCTTCTGCTAATACTTCACAGTAGGCATACACAATTATATTCTTCTCTTCAACTTCTCACACATTCACAAAGTCATCTACCCAAGCTGGCTAGACTCGCTTGGTTCGAAGTTGTGAAATCAATTTGATTGACTGAAAGTAATCTTTTTTTAATAACCACTGCTTCAAACTTTCATCAGTTCTGATGGGATTCAGCAATTCTGCAGGTGGCACCATTTATCAGGGCTAATTAAAGCCCCAGACATAATGTATTTAGGACTAACATACATGCAAATTGATCAATCTCAAACGACTCAATTTATACACGTCAATAACGGCAGAATGGCACGAGAGACAAAAATCAAAATCAAGCTTTAAATAAATAAAGACTATATTGGAAATTGTTTGGAATAAATGACTGGGACGAATAAAGTGCTGTTACTATAACGTAAAGCAGAAAGCAATTAATACTGATATAACTTAAACCGAACAATGTTTTTATTATTTTAAATGTTGAATCTGAGAAAAAAATAAAATAAAAGTCCTATGGTTTGTTTTTTATTAATCTTTTACATTTAGAGTATTACATAAAGAGTATTTATTTAGAAAATAAAAATATAGACAATGTTCACTTCACAACAACTCATCGCGAGGGGCCTGGAGTCTATCTGAGAAGAGACGGGGTACACCCTGGTTGGGGTGCCAATCCATTGCAGGGCACACACACACACATACACACACTCACATACTACAGGCAGTAGTAGAGTGGCAGTTAGCCCAATCTGCATGTCTTTGGAGGAAACACTGGGAGAGCATGTCAACTCACAGACCCCAAGACAGTCACGGACCCTGGGGTGCAAAGCAACAGTGCTAACCACTAAGCCACTGTGCCGCCTCCATGCACTTATCAATGCTTAATAATAAATATAGTAAATATATTGAAGCCTCATTAATTAGTAACCAACAGTATATATCACTTGATAATAAATAGTTAAAAAAAAACTGAAAATAAAGTATTAAAGTTTAAAGTCTTTTACTAGGAGAAAACTGTCAGACATTTTACTGTAACTGAGCCTAAAAACAAAAATCATTTTGGCAGTAATTAGAAAGAACTTTGGTGTTTGCACTTGAAAATAAAGTTCTGTTTTGAACACACAATTAAGAGCGGTCACTTATGAGATATTATCTCATTACGGCTTTCCTTGCGATCATGGATTGAGAGTACAATTAAAGAGAGAATAATTTTTGCCTAATTATGTATTATCCTGCACTGTAGTTATCACCAGATAGCAGGTTAAACCTATAATATAATGTAGGTAAGGAAGAAAAAAAAAAGCCATACGGATTAAATATAAAGTACTGTGTAATACTGTATGTTTCTATTTATTTTATTTATTCCTGAATTTCATCCTTGATAAAACAAAATAAAATAAGGTCATGGTAAATAAATGACAACTAAAATCCCTGTTCACCCCAGACAAGCTCAAATAGCTGCATTATGTGCACTGGCGTGTATTTGCACATATCTGCTGTAGTGTGTGTGGTCATGATGCAGTGTGGTGTATTAATAGCAGCTATGTGTTGTCCTTAATGACGGCGCAGTGGCTTGCTCTTGCCCCGAGGCACACACTGGTTCAGTGGAGGCCTGGCTCTCTCTGACTGAGCCGGGCTCTGACTCATACAGCTTGGCTCTATATGACCTTCATGTGACTCTTACAAATGGCTTTTTGAGAATGCGTCTGTGCTAGATTACTATAGTCTACTAGATATTCTACATGAACATAGCACGTAGTAAAAATGAACCATGGTTTGCAATGTTTCCAGAGACACAGGACCTTTCACATAATGTTGCTGCATGAGCTGTGCAAGCCATATACAGTACACATAGCAACTAATATATACAGTATACAATATATTGTTCATTCATTCATTTTCAAGAAGCACTATGTCCTGGATATCATGGATCTGGTGCCAACATCCAGTGTGAGTGTGAGAGGCAAATATACTCTGGATTGGATAGCAGTCCATCACAGAACACCATACAAGCATTATCATAACCAATTCCCCTACTTGCATGTCCAGAGAGCCCAGAGGAATCCCATGAGGACGGAGGGACAACGTGCACAACTCCACACTGACAACCTCGATACCCTGAAGCTGAGGTATTAGAAATCTGGAAAACTTTAATAGATCTCTGGATATAATCTTTAATATATCCAAACCAAAGGAACAGGAATATTTTATGAAATCAACCAGACACGGAGTGTACCGTTATGAATGTGTGACTGTTCTCAAGTCTAGGCCAAACCATGCAGTAACCTTTTCCTCTCTCCCTCTTGTGTCTTTTTGTTTCTCCCTCATGCTCTCTTTAAAGGCCATTAAACTCTAATTGCATTCATTGGTGCTGACTAACAATTTCAGCAAAACATTGCGGTTAGTGTAATACCATGCGAAAATAAATAACTACCAGCAATTCAGCCACAATATAAATCATTTGCGCTGTCTCGGCTTATTCTAACAATTAATTTTTAGGCTATTGAGCATGTTGCTAAGAGCACATAATAACACAACGCAAGCATTTATGTTCCCCATATTAACTTGTTAACATTATTGTCTGCATATGCCATGCTTGAAGGATATGTCCTGATGATAATTGTCTTTTTTTCATTTCTCTTTATTACAATAATGCTGAAAGCATAACCCTGTTGAACAAGTAAATTCTGTTTGTGGGCCTTTTTAGATTGTCTGCCATTATGTAGTCTGTTATCCCCTTACTTTAGGATTTACCCTCATGTCAGTCTTATCTAACACCCTGCTTTAAAGGGCAGCTAGGTTATCTTTCCAATCAGGTAGTAACGCTAAGATCCTTCCACTAAGTGTATTTGATTTGGAATGACACATATATTTATCTGGTCCAATTTCTCTACCGTGGTTTAAATTTCCGGCCGGCGTTATCTGTTTGGATTAAGAACCAATAGCACTTTGTCTGGCCTTATTATCCTGTCAGCTTGTTCGGTGTCTACAGCTTTACACACCCCCTCTAGTTCTAATTGATATGTAGGAACCCTTCTCGAGTGTTATCCCCTCCTTATGGAAAGTAAATGGATCGATGAATATTTATTCCATGTTCCGTCTGTGGAATAAGAGCAGAATGTAAGTTTGACTAACTTGATGAATTTAGTGAAGATATGTTTGAGAGAAGGCATTTAAGGATTAACCGCATAGTTTACAAATGAAATAGAAAGGGACACCCTGACAAATCTCTCCAGGAGCAAGATCAACTACTTAATGTTTAAACCAATCACCTTGAGTATATATTTGAGCTCGGATATGCAAATGAGATACTGAAGTCCCTAGTGGCTTAAGGGAAAAAAAAAAAAAATTACAACAGCATTCAGGATGGCTAAATTTGCCGAAAGCCAGAGAATTTATCAAACATGAATTTCAAGGCGGAACCACGCCTGCAGGAAAAGAGGAGGCCCCTATTAATGCACATACAAAATAAATGCCTTCAAGGTTTAACTACTTATTTTTGACATGTAATCAGCTTGAGTCTGTTAATTTACATGGCCTGATAAATACCATCTGGACAGTAATGTGGAATAACTCGTGGTATGAAAATTGAGCAGCCTCCCCTGCAACCAATCAATGGAAACAGCTATGGACAGCCTCCTTCTTGGCCTTGCTAAATATGTTGAAGCATCTGATAAGAATTTTAATGACAATGCTCTGTGATTTCATTAAATCTGCACAGATGTGTAATGTGATGCATTCTGGGGCACTTATTTCTTTTTCAATCAATCATCTGCGTACACTTTGGGGGGTCTTTATGATTGGATCACAGACCTTTAAACTTTCTCATGAATTTGATCTCAATGCCATCTGCGTAGTGTTCTTTTTTTTTTTTTTTAAGGCATAGAACATATTTTTTTTTATGGGCCTGCTACCGTAATCAGCATGTTGATTCTTTCATTTGAATGCACATCTGTATGTAGATGAGTGTGTGCATGTTTATGTTTGGTGTAAAAACAGTGTTAACCATGTAATGACATGCTATTGTATACATCAGACTATAATTTACATATAAATGCCCAATGAAAGAAGAGCACAGAGAGACTCTTGCCTAATAAACTCTTGCCAAGATAAACTAATTTGTGCAAAGCTTAGAGAGTTCTGTTAATGAAATCCTCACTGTTATTGCAAGGTATTGCAAGGTTACAAATTTTATATATGGTCTTAAAAAGTAGGGCATCATTAAATATCAAGGATTTAAGCAGATGTGTGTGCTTTTAATCATTATGTCAATAATTTTCTAATAATGAAAACATAATAAAATGACAAAAATTCAGGCTGTGTTAATCAAGCACACAAGCTGCTGTTTGAGCTTAATCATTTAGACTTTTGGCCACTTTGATTGAGAAGGGTCAGCTGAGGAAGATCATTAACTTCTTGAGTCTGTTATGTGAAAATCGTCTGCTGAATCAAACTACATACGGTGTTCACTCACTACATCTGCTAAATGCTTATAATGAAAATCATAGAGACAGAGCAATGTTTTTGTTAAAATTCATACAAGGGGTCTTTGGCTTTCAGCGTTAATTATTATAATTATTTTTTAAATATTGCTGTCCTTACTATCACAGTGCAATAGCTGTTTAAATATAATTAAGTAATAAAAAGGTAATTAAAGTAATACTTTGCAAGTTGTGTATGGTAAAAACTAATGAGAAAAATACAACCCTTAGCCCAAATATTAATCACATATTGAATAAAAAATAAATAAATAAACAAATTTTAAATAACTTTCCCTGTTAAAGTCTGCGCTATGACACTTTTGGAAAGCCCTGGCAACTTCCGTGCAATTTAATACATTAATTATACTTAAATATACATGAAGTGAATGAACAATTATTTTAATATATTTTTTATTATTGTTGTTGGTTGTTTGTGTTATTTTGCAGTACATTCATCTCTGTTGAGGTGTGTACAATTCATAGGCAAACATACAATGTAAACTAACCATCACTCATAGGTTTTTTTTTTTTTTTTTTCACCTTAAAAATTGAAGTTGCATAATTTTTTAGGATGTCTTTGTACACTGTCGCATTATAATTCCCCTTCACCGGTAATAAGAGACCAAACTTTCCAGCATGATAAAAGTGCTTAAAGTGAGCTTCATGACGATATGGTGTGTCAAGGTTGATACAGTATGGACAGAACTTTAGTGCCCTGACCCCAGCGTCACTGAGCACCTCTGGGATAATCTGGAGTGTCGACTTTGCAAAGTCTAGTGGAAAGTCATGGTATGTTATGTTAATGTAAAAAATATGTGCAACATTTTGTAGTTTTTAGAATTTGATGTAATAGAATAAGTATGTGTTTAATGGATGAAAATAATAAAGAAATTAAATTTACACTTCATTCAATCAATCAATCAATCAATCAATCAATCATCAATTAATCAATCAAGCAATAAAGCAAACATTGTTTTAGGACATGTTTGAGGTATTATTTTAAATATAGAATAAAAAGAATAAAACACTTGTAACAATATAATAACAGCAATATAATAACAGCCAACAAATGTAATAAACCACAAAAATAATATATATTTGCAGCTGTAAATGTAATAATTTCACAAATGTAAGAATTCTTCCCACAAAAGCAGTTGCTGTTACATTTGTAGGGATTTGTTAAGTTTGTGCAAAGATGAGAATCTTCAGCTTTCTTTTAATATTGTAATAACTTTCCACAAACGTGATATAAAACACATTATGTTTGTGGGGTTATTACATTAAAAGCTGCAAATCTGTATTACAGTTGTAGTTTATTATGTACGTAGGCTGTTATTACGTTGGCATCTGTAAATCACCCAGGACCTTCCAAACGCTATAAAGACAAATATGTAATAATACATGCTTTTATATGAAGTTTATTTATATTTAACTGTAATGTTGGGAAACTCACTTAATCTAGTTTTGACTCGAGTTGACATATCCTTAAATATACAGCTACAGACATACATGACTTTACAAGTAATTACTATGTACAGTTACCTATTAAACATTTCAATACTGTATCACATTCTTATGTTCACTTGTCAGTTTTAATGATGGTTCCTAATAATATGACACATTTGGGAAACTTTTACCTTATGCAACCTCTCTTTACTTTTAGTTTCCTTAATAAATAGCTATTTGCCTATTGTAGAATGTTAACACAATCAAAGTGTTATTCATCCATCAGTATAAGTGTATGAGAGTAGAACATACAGTACATACAGAACAGACATAAAACTGTTTGTCAAGGTTGAAGTATCTTTGCATATGTGCATTTAATGGTCTGTAGGTGTGTGTATAGCTGTGGCATCATGTGTGTATGAGCCGTTAAGGGCTCTGCGGGAATCATGCTTCTGTCAGACTGACTCAGATGAATGGCTCATCTCGGTCTCCATTAATACCATGATTTGTTTACAATGGTACTGTAGGTATGAAGGTCTGCAGTGCTGCTCATCTTCTCTGCTGGTGGAGAGAGTGAGTGAGTAAGAGAGAGAGAGAGAGAGAGAGAGAGCGTGAGAGATGATTTGTGTACTGGAGGCTTTGATTAGCTCTAGTCCCCATATTGGACATCATATTTCCCAAGGTATTTTACCGGGAGGCTTCAGTGAAAAACAGATGTCATACACATCAACTGTATGCTGAAGTATGAAGTATGGCTACTATCACTGTGATACTAGAAGCCATAAAACTGTCTCGATTGCTTCCTAGCTCATACATATCCTGTTCTTATTCCTCGGGCCCGGAATTAAACAAACCCATCGTGCTGGGTTTATACACAAATGATCGTCCATCATTTCTAGAGAGGAACTGATCCAGTGGTTAACAAAGAACTGCTTCTGATTCACGAAGTCTCGAACGCTTACCTTCAAGTGAAATAGTGTATAAACAGAAAGCATTGTGCATTTTATTCGTTTCAGTGGAATTATGCAAATCATTGTTTATGATAAAGTTAAAGGTTTATTTTAAAATGCATTGCTGTGTACGTTCAAACTGTCAGTCAAAGTTCGGCCTGTTGGATAAATTCCTCTCTAATGGTAATCTTACAGTAAGAGTGACTATCAATAAAAAATAAAATAATTTTTATAATATTGTGACCCATTATTCTGTTCCATTCATAAAACTTTTTTTATTATTATTATTTTATTTTAGTATTTGTTTAAATTAATTTATTCCTTTTCTATCCTGCTTATCCCAATAGACTTTGTGCATGGGGCAGGGTATACCCTGGACAAGGTGCCTATCTATCACAGGGCAAACACAGACATGCCCTAATTTGGCAACACCAATTAGACTGCATGTTGTTGGACAGTGGGAGGAAACCAAAGTACACAGAGGAAACCCACAAAGCACAGCAGGAAAATGAAAATTCCACGGACACTCAACTCTGAAAGTTTCAGGCCAAAGTGCTAATCAGTATGCCACCGTGCCACCTTATTACATTCATTATATGGCTTGTCAAGTTTAGGGTCAGGGGGCCTGGAGCTTATCCAAGGGAACTCAGGGCACAAGGCATGGTACTGTACTGTACATCCTGGTTGGGTGTACAAGCACACATCCAAACACAACTTATGGGCAATTTGGAAACGCCAATCAACCCTTTCCACAGATTATCCAGAAGAAACCCACAAAGCATGGAGAGAACATGCATACTCCATACACACAGAACCAGAGGTGAGATTCAAACCTCAGACCCTGAATGTCTAAACTACTGAGCCACCCACTTTAATATCATGATTTATTTTATTGTATGTTTATATCTCTTGTTGATCTCAGAACTGCATAATATTAAGATCTTAATATATGTCATAGTCCCTCTTAACAGTTATCTAAAAACTAATGCAGACTTGTATCAATTCTTTAAACATTACTTTGACCAAAATAATAATGGTGATGCTTCTGTATACAGCAATAATAGGGAATCTATTTGTAACTGACATCGATGTTGACTCATGACACTTAAAATTAATTTGCAGTGGTGACACTATACTGCCTAAGGACACCACTGATAACCACTGATCTGAAGGAACGCATGGTCGAGTATAGTGCGCACTATTTCTGACTAGGCCAGTATGCCTAAAGGGCCTAATAAAGGTTATGTGTGCCAGTAAGAGTTCCTGAGTGATTAAGGGTTTCACGGAGCAAGTTTGCCAATGCATGATGTCATGCGTGGGAGTGGCATGGCACTCAGAACGAAAGAGCGTCAGATGGAGGAGCTGGTCTGCCATCAACGAGTGACCCCATGGGGACTGCCGCAGCTGACGAGCTGAAAGATGTGTAGGCTAACGATGAAAGTCCAAACTCGCAACACTTTTAGAGGCAGCAAGCAGGGAATACGACGCCCGCTAACCTCTTGTCTTTAGCCAATGTCGTGTCTTTCTTTCTCTTCACTCTACAGCTCAGAGAGACTCATAAATCCACACAGTCAGGAAGAAGTAACAGTCACGCAGAGTTCATCTCATGTTTTCGTCCCATGTATGTAATTTCATTTCATATAATTTTATTATCCTGCGTTCACTCGAATTACATGGTACACAGTGTGGCATTGATAGAGCTGAAGGCTGAAAGTATCAAGCTAACGAGGTTGGAGGGAAAAGTATGCAGGTGGTCAGTGTGCTAATGCATCAAGTTTATACAACTGAAACTATGGGTCTTTTAGCCTCGTTTTATTTCCTCCTTATGTCAATAGATTGAAACCATCTGTGCGTAATGAATAAGACTATTAAAGAGAGAGCAAAAAAGCACCTCATCAGCTAATACCTCAGTCTGGTGGAATGCAGATTTTAAATAGTCGACATATTTCAGTGTAAATCGAAGTTGACTATGACTGGAGCCCTGTGTAATTGTCCGAGCTTTCGAGTTTTTGTTTTTTTTCCCCCTTCCCCTTTCCTTTTTTTTTAACCACATCACACCATTTCTGCTCCATTAGAGATGAACAATCACTGTGCATTCATCATGAGCTGTCACATCCCTCACATTTATCTCCAGCCTCACTCCCGATCATTGCTCAGAAAATAAAAGCGCACCCCTTTCCTGAAGTACAACAGTATGTTAAGCAAGTGGACCGGAACAAAACAAAACTTTCAGAACTCCCTGCCATCGCCCCCCCCCATCCTCCCCCCCCCCCCACACCTCCAACCCACCCTTTTCTTCCCCCTCCCTGAATCATTCTGTGTTTAAATTGGTCCCAGGAGTGCTTTAGAGAGTCACATACCTCTGTGAAATCAGCACGAGTCAGGAGAAACTTCTGGAAATCTCATCAGTAAGGCTTATACAAGGACACAGCCGTCAATCAAATCTACAGTCCTGGCGTATAGATCTACAGAGACTCACTTAAAACTAATGCAGGCAGTCATCAATTTAACAAATACAACAGTCATCTGGCATGTTTACCAATGCTAATGCTCGGCTAGTGTTTGAGAGCATAATATAACACACACACACACACACACACACACACACACAAAAGTTGGAATTTTATCTTTCTTTTGGCTATTTATATAATGAAGGAATGAATGTTGGATATCAAAATACTGTACAGTGCTAATGTGTTTTAAACTGCAAATTATTCGAAATTTCAGATATGAGCGTTGAGTAATCGGACCTATTAAGTCAATTTTAATAACGGCAATGAATTTATCAATGTATTAATGTAGCATACTTGGACAAATATTTAATTATGAGCTGCTGAATATTATATATTATATGCAAAGAGACTATTGACACCTGCACTAGTCCAGCTTTCTCCCTCTCTCACACACACACACATACACACAAACACACACTTACATACGCAGCCATTCTCTCTCCCACAGGCTCTAAGCTCCCATGGGATCCCCAAAGTGTCCCAGCAGCACGGCTCTCATAATTGTTCACAATCTACCCTGAAATGCTTCTAATCTGGAGCCTATTTCCAGATATGACAATGCGTGTGTGCATGCTCTCTCTCTCTCTCTCACACACACACACACACACCACAGGAGGCTGAGTATTATCAAGGTGCATCATACATCAAATTCTCCCCAACTTCCATGTTTAGCTCATATAACATTTCACCCATTTCTTCTGTCTTTTTTTTTTATTTTAAGAATTAATTACCAAAGCCATAAACTCAATATTTCTATTCATTATTTGCGCTTGTAAAGGTCAGCATTCCCTCGCGGATATTACACAGAAACACAGGAATAGGCGTCCAGATCCATAAACAAATTTGTCATTGACCATGGAAAAAGTTTGAACTTGTAGAACAGTTACAGTGGTTAATGGTCAAGTCACTCTGGACTACAGGCTCCTCAGAGGACATTAGTAACAGCGGGGGATGTGGAGGCACACAGGCCTAAACCACAGCTCCATTTAATCAATGCTTTTTTCTTATATTCAACCGTATTTCTTTTTTCATTACACAACTTATAAGACATGCTATAAGAAAAGGTACAGCATGGTACATTTTTTTGTTTTTAATTGCCTCGATCACATCATCATTTATCATTAATACATGCCTTTTTTTTTTTTACAGCAGCTAGAGTTGGCCTGCACAGATTTATGCTGTTCATATTTTAATGGTATTTTCTTTAACTGGCCTGAATACCAGAGTCCGTACCAAGCTTGACCAAACGAAATGCACTCTCATAGCAAATGCTGAGAATGTCAGGTTGATAAAGAACTCTGATTTATGTTCTCTCTTGGTGCAGTTTGTTTGAGCATGTCTTAATACAGCAATCGCATTTTGGAGGGAGGTATGGAGTAAAACACACACACCAAACCCTATTCTGGATGTGGTCTCCGTCTGGTCCAAACCAAACTCTGGAGCAGTTGGTTTGTGGTGGGAAACTAAACCCACCTTAATCTGGATCAAATGCAAGGAGTTTTCTGCAAGTCTGTGCTAGCTAGGCACACTTTGTATGCTTACTAAACTCGTCCTCTGGTTAATATCTTTAACTAAAGTTCGACAGGTCCTCAATATTTGAGCCATCATATCAAGTCACACAGGTTAGTTTTTAAAGGGTAGCAAAGGAAATCCTGTAAAAAGCTTTTTTTCGTTCTTACTACATTATTGAATCCTTACGGAATTATTGTAAAAATAGGATTTTTACTTTATTTTTAATTCTTCATTAATAAATTTGCACTGGTCATATAACAGCAACCAGACATGATACAGTAAAATAACATGGGATCAAAATGGAGCTTATTGAACCAGGAATCTGAAAATATGCACAACTTCAATCACACAAAATGTGACCAGATATATATTTATCAATCTTAGTCATTTGTAAGCCTCGTGTCCTCTTTGCAAAATATGAAGCAGTATATTATTTATTTTCGAGGCACTTTCTTGAAGTCATTTAACATTCAATTGGAAAGTTACCAGAAAAAGACTACAGTTTTGAACAAATGCCAATTTGCCATTTCTTCACCTTGCAAAAGCAAATTTCTTTCATTGGGATAGTCTCCAGAACATGTATCCTCTTCCTGTGTTTACATTCTTGTTCCTGCCCCAGATCCATTTAACCAATGAGAGTAAAGAAAGTTTTTACCTGGCAAGGTCATAAAGGTTAGCATTCTTGGATGTTTATCTGAACGAAGGTGAAATGGGTCAAGTTTACAATCTTGTCAATTGATTCAGACTAGTGCAAATTACGACTGGTTTCTAAATGACCTAAGACTCTGTATCAGTACCCTGGCCTGCTCACCTCATTTTTTTATATGTCTCTTTCACTCTTTCTTTTTTATTTCATCTTTTCTTTCTCCTCATTCTGTCGAGCAAACTGGGAAAACAACAATGAATTTTTTGACAGTGGTTAATTTAAAAATCAAAGAAGCAACAATAATGATTGATCATGAGTTTATGTTTGTAAATAAAACAACAAAGTGGTTCTGCCACAGAAGCCATTATGGTTTAAAGTTTAGATTTCTAATATAGCTTTTTATTCATTAAATGGCCAAGTCACATTTTTTAATACTTAGTTTGATAATTGTAAGCCTATGTCGGTTTTGCATTCATTCTGCAATTCAAAACTAAAAGCAATGAAAAATAAAATAAGACAATACAGAAATTAAGAACATAGATACACCCAAACGCCAGTGCCATATTTATCCTGTTGACAAGCTTTGTCAAGCGTGCAGCTTGCAGCTCTAAAGTGGGAGGCTGACACTTCTGAAAGTCTTGCAAGGCTGCTAATCAGGAGACAAGGCTCTGGCATTACCCCTACCCTCCCCTCCTCTCCTCTCCACCCTTCATTTTCCCCTCTAATTACTTTGTCTTCTGATAAAGCCATGGCTCTGGGATCATCAAAAGTCCTTGAAACAAAGAGCAATATATGGCAATTACCCAGTCCCTCATCTGCAAAAGTAAGATTAACAACCAGTATATGAGCTCACACTCAGCAAATGTGCTTCGCTGAGGACTTCCGACCTGTCATAAGTCATATGTTTGAGTCCTCAATTACATGTAAAGTAAACAAAAAACATAGAGAGCAAAGCAAACAGAAGGACAGACTTGCATCAGGTATAGTGGCAGTGCTTCTACTGTAAAATTCAACAAGCATGAACTTTGTCTTCTAAATATATGCTTGCAATGTTATCTTTTTAAGTTTAAAAATCTTTAAATACCCAAGAAAAAACATTAATAATATTATTATTATTAATAATAATAATAATAATAATAATAATAATAATAATAATATTTATTTATTTATTTATTTATTTAATAAGGGAAGTCAGGGTAATTTTGGCCAGCAAAATCTAAAAGCTACAAACCTATAGTACTGTACCTACTATATAGTATCTACTCATATTTATACAAATTTCTTTGCTGGAATTAAATTATATTGAATTGTAAATGTGTTCAGATTTTTTGTATAATCATTATCTTAGTCATAAACTATAAACTTTTTTCAGATATTTGTTTTTAAATTAATATTTATTGGTCGGGATAGGCCATGTGGATGTGGATATATTACAGTTGAAAGACTTACAGATGTACAGCAGGATTTGCTCGCAATTTTAGTATCATTATATTAATATGTAATGGTGTACACACGTTTTTATAATTGTCTCTTAATTTTTATATTTTGTATAAAGGTCAAATGTACCCTATTGGTCAGGGTAATTATGGAAAAAAATAATTGCAAAATGTATTTAAAATTCATGAAGTAGTTTAAATATAATACAAATGCTTAACCATTAAACTGTAGAAAACACATTAATATTACTAATATTTTGAATACTTAAACTGGAAAAATTTTATTTCAAGAAAATCTGAAATTAGCAGAAACTATTCCAAATTTCAAAGTCTATAAATTTACTCTGCCAAATATTTCTGGTTTGTTACAATGTCTAGCCTGTGGAGTTTAGTCAAATAAATTATTCTAATAAATATAATGTACAAATAAAAAAATTGACCTGTGTGGTCTTATTTTCAAAATCATAAATTTTGTTTATCTTTAAGGGACAACCTTAATATAAATTGTTATATATTTACTTGTTATAAAAATCCCCTAAACTGATCGTTATGATGTATGCTTTCAAATTAGATCCAGCTTTCCTGAAGAGGTACAGTACTGTAAGTCACGCAGTCACAGACATGGTAATAACTACTTGTGACTGTTTTAACATGTAGATCAAACATGTGCTAACAACTCCTAATCTGTCACCTTTGGGCCTCCGACCTGAGTGCTGGTCTTATTAAGAGAGCAGCAGAGAAGGCTGAAGCGCACTAATGAACTGAAGTGTTCACAGTGCGCTTGACTCAGTGTGAGCTTACATTAGATATATTAGCTCCTAAAATGGTGATTATTGCTGCTGAAACCTTTTCCGAGGTTAAACGCTGCCAGACTCTGCTGTGAACAAGCCCTTAATTGCAATTATAACTGAAAACAGCCCAATGTGTTTGACAGTATCACTTTTTCTAAAGAGAAAGTGTTACAAAAGCAGAGAGTGCGAGGAAAAAATGAGAAGGGGAACTTGCATTTGCCTGATAAGGTGTAAAAATGCCTGTCTTGTTATTTTAGTACTATGTCGTTCTCTATGAGCAATATTTGGAGCTGCCTTTTTTTACAGTCAGACATTATTATTACATAATGCAATGTTGCCTTTTGTTTTCTTGCAATAGTTAAAAACGAGGTACACGCGCATCACCAGAAGGATGTGATAGATCTTAAAAATTTCCAGGCCCTCTTTTTTTAAATGCCGTTATATAGTGTGCACAGTGCCTTACCGTTTCTGTCACACGCACACGTAACATACACACACACATACGCATGTCTCTGATGACAGAACATCTACAGGGACATGTCGAATCAATGGCCATAAGACATTGGGTTACAGTTCAGGGGAATTTGCAAGTTAAGTAGGCAGTGAATAGGAAAGAGCAGCTGATGAAGTGGAGTCACATCATCCTATTGTTAGTGTTGCATGTAGGTTAATCATGTGACAAACACACGGAGAAGCCTCACTTAACCAGCCAGTGTGTTCCATGAAGACTTCATGATAGAGCAAATGTAGTCGTCTAGTAAAGGGGAGCGCTGTGTTTCACACTGATTCTGCATGCATCCTGCTGTATGAACACATTAGCATAAATTCAATGATGACATTGTCTCATAACATAATACATTACACACTTGACCTACGGACTAAATAATTCAATGATCCTGAGGTTGTTTTCATAAACGTGGGCTGAAAACATCACATAATATGATCTTTAAGATTTATTTAAGAGATACAGTAGATTCAAAAGTGGCACCCTATTTCTGGGCACAAGGACACAATCATACACTACAGACAATTTGGAAATGCCAATTAGCTTACAGTGCATGTCTGTGGACTGAGAGGAAACCAGGGCCTTTGGAGGAAACACACAAATCACAGAGAGAACATGCAAACTCCATGCATGCAAACTGGTGGCAAGATTCAGTATCACAACCAAGAAAGTGGAAGGTGGAAGTGCTAACCACTAAACTATTTAACATTAATGGAAAGAATTGTACTAATTTTTTTTTAGTAATCATTAATCGAAAAGGTTGTACCAACTTTGCATCAGTGAAGCGATGTTAAAATGATAAGCAGATATGGTATAAGTTATCGAATAAGTATACTTTGAGTATAACCTTACACTGTGTCGTGTTTTATTCTGTATCATATTAAATATTCAGAGTGATGAAGTCAGTAAATTACAAAATTTGACATCATGAATGTAGCTGTCTATCTTGTTTTAAGTGCATATCTAGCGTCTAGTTTGCCCCTACATCATTCTTATTACCCATCATGCATTGCTCAACAGTTTCATTGTCAAGCTAAATCTGTCAAGTTTACTTGACAGAAGTGTGACTAAAGCAGAGGCTTAATTCTTAACCCTCAATCACTCTCTGGTCAATTAGGCTGCATCAAAAAAGGAGCAATGTTTCCTGTGTATAATCCACATGAGGAAGTCTTTTAATCATTTCCAAAAAAAAAAAGAAGAAGAAGAAGCCTGAGCAGCACGTGTCTGAGAACCTTTCAAGGAAGCAGCCAATTAGAAGTGTGAAAGTCGGAGTATGCTTGGCAAGTTTGATAACGCTTACAGAAGGCATATGCTGCCTTCTATCCATAATTTAGTGCTCGCATAATTAACAACTATAATGTATGGCACTGTCACTTCATCTTCAGCCGAGGAGGCTCCGATTTGAACACTTTGTGTGTGTGTGTGTGTGTGTGTGTGTGTGTGTGTGTGCGCATTCTAAATGTGAAATATCGGTTTGAGCAGACTGTTATGACGGCGGCGTAATTCACAGCAGGGTAATTTATGACACGGGAAACACAGAGTGTTTATCAGGAAACAAATTGAAATGCCACAGTCATAGTGATCAAAGGAGGCAGGAAGGGAATTATACCTAATTTGCAAAAACACTTTGTTTCTCCTGAAACGACTAAATAACTGAAAATTACCCAAATGCTGTGTTTCATAAACATGTCAAAACATTACACCTCCCTGCTGCCCCCCCCCCCCCCTTCTTAAACCTAACCATATAAACATAAGCAGAAGTATAAACATGACCATATGGAGAGATATAGATATATGAATCCATATACGCTATGAAGTGTCTGTGTGTGTGTGTCAGATGGTTACTTGTCTGTAGATTAGCGAGTCAGGTATCAGGTATAAGCCCGCCTCTTTTTTTTCTTACCCTCGTTATTTCTCTTTCTCTGGTTGTGTGTGCATGTGTGTGTGTTTGTGAGAATGGCTCAGGGAGGCTCCTGAAGCCACCTGGCTGTTCTGAGCGCTTAATATCCCAGATATAATCCATTTATAGCTCCAAATCTGCGTCTGACTGTTCAGTGACACTCGGGTGCCCCTCTTAAAGCTGCAGCCTCTAGTGAGCAGCCACCAGCACGGTGCCGTGTGAGGTGTGTATGCGCCTGGGACGGCCAACTTTTCAAATGTATATGCCTGCTCACTAATCTTCCCTCGTTCATTCTTATTATGCAAGCCGGCCCAGTTAAGAGGCAATGGGCAAGAGATAGAGAGAGAGAGAGAGAGAGAGAGAGAGAGAGACATGAAGGAGGAAGCCACAGTGTATTGGGGGGATTGCATTTTCTCCTGGGTGTGTGTGGTTAGCTTGACATGAAAAACCTGATTGAGCAGAAAATATGTCCTACGTGGCACTCTATTATATTAAAAAGTATGCTGGTAAATATTTGCCACATGTTATTAGGGCATCCGAGCCAAAGGGTATTTAAAGGGTGCAAAGGTCAAATCTAATGTGTTCCCCAAAGGGGGTTAATTTTGAATATACCCAAATGGAGGCAAAGCCAGGGATTCCCTAAGGGGCAATGGAGCGCATCATAAATGATTGTGATGTATGTGTGTGTGTGTGTGTGTGTATACAGGGGACAGTAAGTATCTTCTGTTTATTTAATAAAATGACAAAGCTGTCTCCAAATGAAACCCATTATCCTATGAGTACAGGCCAATTACATGTCTTTATTACAGCCTAGTAAGTTACGCTATAAGCTAACAAGCACATTTTTTCACTTTCCCTGCAATCTGACTTGTAACTTTTGTTAAATTGGTTTTACAGCCAAGAATGGCTTCTGTTTAAGCCCGCTTGATCTGCTCTGAAAAGAAAGTTGAATATTTAATGCAAACGCAGCTTCAATAGGCCTCATCCTCACTAATTAAAGCCACATTTCTGCCCTGCTCAGGCTAAAGTAAACGAACTCAGGCTAGACTATTGAGCGATTCTGGTCAGCAAATTCCTTCTCTTAAAAAGTGACCCACTTTGTCAGAGTTAATAATGCTCGCCAATGAAAAAGGTTTAACTTCAGTGGAAACAGGGCCATGTGTGAATATGTAAACCCTCATCCTAGATGTGTTATATAGTCAATGAAGGGGTGGAGGAGCGATCCAAGATTGTGCAGGATGAATAATAGATGCCATGTTTAAGTAGGTATGTCCATTGGCAAAGTGTCATGATTTATTCATTCACATCGGGTAGATCCAACCACTCTCTCAAACACGGCCGTTTCAGTTTCGTCATGCTAGTAATAAATCAAGTTTACCATGCAGGACAGTTTCTATGCACTAAAATACACTTACTGTAATGGTATGGAATTTTGCTGAATTTTATCATGTTTTTATCATTTAGAAAACTGCTCTGAGAAATATACTTAAACCGTTTAAATGTATTTTTTTTACTTCAAACATTTTTTTTTTTCGATGGGCAAAAATTCACACGTAGTTTGTAACTATCCAGCTTGTATTTCTATATGCCTGTGCATGCTTGTCATCAACCCCCCCCACCCCCTTTTTGTCCAGGGTCTCATACTTGAGTGGAAACCTCACTGCCCTGAGGATATCTCACTGTGTAACCCAAGTAAGGGTGACCTTTATTACACTGGAACAACATACATAAGTACAATGACACTAGTGCACAGAATGGTGTATACCTCCCAATCAGAAGCTAGACGTAAGGAAAGAAACATAAAGTAAGAAAGTAATAAATTGGGTGTTTTAATAACTAAAGCTAATTACCCCCCCCCCCCCAGTACCCCAGAAGTGTTTTACTTCCACAAAACAAATTAGTTCTTGTTATCACTTACATTATAACAGCTATAAATAGGCAAAAATTAAGCCATTTTCAAATACTGTACTGTACTGTAGATGCCATCATTATGAATTTCAGGTTTCATTAAAAAAATCCTTGAAAAATCCTTTATTCCCTCTGAAGATGTATAGTATAGATGCACATTCTTTATTTCTGATGCAAAAAAAACTGGACTGTATTGCTATTTCTTTATCTTCATAAATAATCCATGCTACATTTTTTCTGATTTATTCCAGGACTCCAACCAGGGCATAACCATGAGCAGTTTACATTGTAATACTGTTCACCTATTTTTTTTTATATCATTATTAGCTTTTTTATATCATTATTGGTATTTGAGATTAGGTTGTCTTGGCTGAATCAGAAGTTATAATCAGAACACATGTGCTGTTAAGGATTTATTAAGAAGTCCAAGCCTTTTATTTTTAATAGTACGTTGTTAACAGTGTGTTTGATGTTTAGGTCAAACCTGGACTTTTGATTGTGCAGAATAACAGAACAGAGTTATGAGAGTAAAACCTGTCTTTGTTTTTTATTTTTTATCCCAGTTTTTTATTAGAGCTTGGATACCATCAATGTAGAAAGTTTCTCAATATGCCGGAGCCACGATTAGACTGCCTTCTTTACATCTGAAATACAAGCCTCCCAGGAACTCCTTTAACAGCCCAAACATACAAAAATCATTTGGACCGAGGTCAGGATGGTAGGGAGAATGTGGCAATAACTCCCAGCCTAATTCTTGTTTGTGAATGATTGTGTGTACGGTTCCCACAGACAGTCGGTTTCTTCTCCAAGTTTTACAACAAGTTCCCAGCCGATTTTAAAGGATCAGGCGTTCCATTTGCTGAATGTTCACGGAATGACTGCAGTGAGCTCAAAGCCAACTCAGGCTTGATCGTCATTCACAGACGTACGCCTTTTATAAAATGTTTGCACCATTTATATGTTTAACTGCAGCTAAGAGTCTTATCACCATAAAATGTCTTTTGTAAATATCAATCAGTTTGGTTTGAACACCCGCATAGCATTATTTTGACTGTTTCTAAGCAGTGAAAATAAAAAATTCTGTAAATTAACATGACTAAAAACTGCCTGCCATACTTGTGTGAGCTGCCACCAGAATTATATGTTTCTTACAACAAGAACATTAATATAACCCTAGGACATCAACACTGAATAACTACAACTATAGTCAGAGTTACTGTTATAGAAAATGAAAGAAGACATTTTGACCATATTTAACAATTTAACATCACTTTGGTATAATTATCATGTCACAATCAAGCTATTTTTTGGAGGGGTACAGCGTAAGCCTTGGCTCCATTCAGTGTTATTGAAATCATTCCACATGGAAGCATTTTCATAACAAGCACTCAGGTGAACATTGTTAAAGGTCCTATTTTGCCAAACATAATACCTTACCTTTTTTTTAATACACTTTAGAGCTCGATAAAACCATAAATTGTTTAGAATAAAAAAGACTCCTGTTTAAACACTACTTTTATCATTTTAACATTTGTCTTCAACTGCAGGTCTACCACCTCTCTTATGCATGCCACAAACCCTACAAACCCATTCCCAGACAGGAAAGTGCCATTATTAAAACCAGAAACACACTACTTCATTCAGCTAGATTGGGCCATATGGGTTTTTATACCACAGTTCACACTGTACCCTGTTCAAACTGTCAGACTGAAGCTGTGTAAACGCAAGGGCTAAGCCGTTTTTGTTAAAGGTTAGGAAGGCTTTTCCAAACAGTAATTGTATATGATAGGTTAAGCATGTAATGCTCTGCAGCCGGCAAAAGCTCCTTTCCACCCATCCACACGCTGACCTATTCCACATCATAATGGTGCTGCTGTAAAACCGCTCCGCGCTGCCAGGCCACATCCGAGCTGTAATAAATGCGGCGTGGCTGAATAGTGAATATGGTTTTAACTTACGTTAAGCACTACTTTGACCTGCTTAAACACTTAAGCTGGAGTTTGGTTTAATGGGCAAAAGTTTCACAGAACAGGGGCATCATTCAAATCTATGTACTAGGTGTATAATTATAGTGAAACAATATCTACACACACAAAAAAAGAGTGGAGGAACATGTTGGTTTATTGCTCTATTCCAGCTAACAATGAACATTTTAAAGCATTGCGTAATATCCTAAAAAACGTTCCAGACATAACATTTCCGTAATGTTCCGAAAACACCACCTGTAATAATCTTATGCTTTACACTATTAGCTGCATTTGGTTCACACGCTGTTTCCAGTTCCAAAAAACAACATTAGGGAAACATTAGAGTTCGCAGCTATGACAAACTTGCACTAATGTTGTAAGAGTCTACAAACATTTACAAAACGTATATAAGAAGTAAAATGAGACTTTAGTGGACTTGTATTATATAGAAAATGAACTGTTAATTTAAAACTGTTCCACAGCAACCCAGATTTTATAGTAATCAGGCACAGGGATATTAAAACCAGATGATACAGATTAGGACTGAAAATAAACTCTGGAGAAGAAAACAGATCTCCAAGAAGGTGGCAAGCGAGCTTTGGTTTTACACATTCCAGACCTTTACTTATTCATAAATGTATTTAATCTGGAAAAACAACTCTTAACAGTTTTGTAAACTAAGCTGTTTCTCATCAAACTGAACAAGACCCTGGTGATTTTTACATTGCTCAAACTAAAGGAGAAGAAAAATTTTTTTTTTTTTTTTTTTTTTAAAGGGCGTTCTGGGGTAGGTATGTAAATGCGTGCTGAGGAGCTCGAGTTCCAGCCTCCAGTATGTATCGACTCTCGGAGAACCTGGCAGAACTAATCCTGCTGTCTGATCTCCCTCCAGTTCCATGCCACTTCGTTAATTACTGAGGCACTATTGACGAGCCCTTAGCGCAGGGAGCACAGCCATCAAACAGGAGAGGGAAGCGATTAGCAGATCACTCTCCAAATTTACGCCGCCAAGAGAGAACAGCTATTATTCACTTTAGAGTGTAATGACAGTGCTTTATGTTCAGATGTGGATCGGGCCTGAGCTCAGCACGGGAAATTAGCTCTCTCTCACCTGAGACTAGCTCCTCTCTCCCACTCTCTCGCAGTGGAATTTCAGCAATGTGGTGGAAATGCGATTAGTGGGTTTGGAAAGCTGCGTTGAAAAGAACTTGAAATTAGATCGAGCCCTTTTTGATTAACTATTGAGGTGATGGAGCTCATGCATTTTTGCATAATTTATTGAATAGCACTCATGAATGGAATGAAATACAGTCAAAACTTGATACAATGAGATAGGAAAAAAAGTGGAGGATTTTACATATGCAGTGGTTAGATCGTTTAAAGCATGGTGTGTTTAGTTTAGGCAGGTAGGAGTACACACACTGGATCTGAAAGTGTTTGGGTGAGGTATTCTCATCACAGCGCTAAGTAAACTCTAAAAGTGTTTTGTTACTTGGAACATGTTTTTTTTTTATGAGAATATGCTGCTAAACTGAGCCATTAGCCACAAACTGAGCTCTAACACTCCAAAAATGTACAAGAGGCATTCAAATCAAATAAGGACTCTTCAGGACCATGACATTTCTCATGAATGAAAACCGATTGACTTTTACGAAAGACGTCAAGCACAGTGTGGTGATGAGATTTTAAAGTTAACTATTTGGATGGTGCGGACATTTTAAGAAAGACCATACATCCATGACCGACTCAGTGCTCAGTACTCTGTCTGTGGGAACTGTACACACAATCATTTACCAACACCAGCCATTTACAAATGTTTGGGCCATTGAAGGTGTTCCTGGGAGGCCAGCATTTCAGACGTGATGGAGACAGACAGATTATTGCTTTGGAGTACTGAGAATGCACTTGTCTTGATGCACTAGTGAAACGCTGGGATAAATAAAGGTAGGTTGTACTTTTATAATCATGTTCTATTATTCAGCACAATTAAAAGTCACAGTTTGGCTTAAACAGTCGAACAATAAAAACCAAAACTATTTAAAAAAATAATTAGTAGTATAATAATAGATACTGTAATTTATTACTTTGTAACACTAAACCAAACATTTAACAGTATTAAACTACACACACACTTAACTTCCATCTTTAGCCTTTCTGTGTTCTTTAATGGGGTGGGTTCAATTTTACTTGCCCTTAAAATGACTGATCTGTGTTAACAACCCCAGGGTTACTTATGCTCTCTCTCTCTCTCTCTCTCTCTCTCACACAGACACACACACCTGCGCCGGTGCCACCCCCATCAGCCTGGGGGCAAAATCAACCCCCTTATTAAGATGGTAATGCCTCTGAACTGCGAGTTGTGGAGGGGTGGGGGAGGCCATCTTTCCCTCAGTCAACCAAGCTGATCGTGTATTACATAGAAGCACAACCCAAATACAGCATAGGCGCATAATAAACATGAAGAGTGGCCCCTAACCAGCCAACAGCCGACAGCGATGGAGGCAGACGCAAGCTGCTCACAGGAATTTACATGCAAATAAACTCCAAAAAGCCAGGCAACTGTTTATTTTTTTCTTTTATTTTTTTCTTTTTTTTTGTTGTGGTTGTTGTTGTTGTTTTATTTTTTTTTCCATTACCATTGCTCGGAAAATCACAACTAATATGATGTGACGTTGAAAATAATAGTCAGCTCAGATCCACAGTTCGTCTAATAATGTTTAATTTTACTCCTCATTTAACATGATTTCCTACTCACTGATTACAAGACATGATAGCATTAATTTGAGCAAGATGTACGACGTATCGCTGGGTTTCGCAGTTTGGAAAATGAACTGCAGCAAAGGAGTCTGATCTGAAAAGAAAATAGAATGATGAAATTTCTCATGACATCCATTTTAATGTCATGCATTATTTACTGGGGATTTTTTATTTTTTTTTACTTACTATATATTTAACCAGCCTGCGTCGACTGCTTATAGATACGTCACATTTGTCTTCTGAGGCTCAGAGTTTGCATAGAATACATACAAAAACAAGAAGCAATAACAAGCCCATAATGATAAGACATAAACAATACCTCGGAAGCGGCTTGCTATGTTATAACTGTCTCCGGCAGAGTTATTGGTGCTATATAAAGCTTTATAGATGTAAATAGAGAGACGAGTATGCAAGTCTTCTCTACGCGCTCTATGAACTATATTGAGTTAGCGACTGAAGAGGCAACAAAAGTGTCAGTGTGTAGTCACTGAAAATCCATTCACATGTCTGCAATTCTCACATATTACTAAAATATGTAATCCCTGACATGCAAACTTTGTACAATTAGAATTTCATGTGTTATTTATCATTTCATTTAATTCAGTTTTGACTGCAGGAGAGCCGGAATTGCTGTGCATTATTTTAAGCAGCATTTCATGCGCCACTAATATTAACTGCATTTCTGATTCAAATTCCTGTCATGTGAAGTCACTGAGTGGTATTCATCACATGATTAGTATGGTGGTGTGTAAGGCAGAGGCTTTGAACTCTATCTCTGTCTCTCTTCCTCCGAGTCTGTCTTTCCTTCTCGCAAAGTTTGCTCCAGTGTGCTGGTTTGTCTCTAATTTGAGGCTGTTGTCAGTCAAAGCACTGGCCTTGCCCTAAATAAGTCTGGGGATTGAATTACTCACTCTCTCTCTCTCTCTCTCTCTCCCCTCCTCGCAGAGTGACCTCGTCAGCGAAGGGGTTAAGGGAGGAAGGAAGGAGACCAAGGGGCCCCTGTTTCTCCTCTGCAGGCCCCTTGCTCCTCAACAATAGTCCCCTGAGTGCCCTTCAGTGGTGATCTCCTTCTTTACTTCATATCACTACTGCACCTATTACTCTGCACCATTGTCACTGAAATGACCCAGTGCAGCCACCATAGCATCACTGCAGAAGGCTTGTCCCCATTAGGACTGATGGTTGGCCTGATTTTGGACTCCCCAGTGTCCCTATAGTCAGAATTTGTGCATTTTTGATCTTGTGGCACTGTTTTGAGAATGTTTTTTTTTTTCTCTCCCTCACAGGCATTGTGTTTTTCAGCATTAACAATTCCACAATACAAAAAAAAAAAAAAAGATGAAAGTGCAAAAAGATAGGAAAAAAACAAAGAGATTCAAACTAAGAAAGTATAGTGCAGAGATTGAGCACAGAAAATACTTTCTTTTTTTTGTCTGTGTGAGCTTCTGAACGCCTGTGAAGCAGAAATTAATTACAGTAGCATCTCAAAACTTATCTCTCTTTTCCTCAGTGCCGCTGTACCACTATTGTTTTCTTTTAATACCTTGTGGAGTTCCACCTTCTCCCGTAAAAAATTCAGAACCCCCATTAGACTTGTCTGGAGTCAAGGTCAGAGCGCGTGCATGCTGATGACAGACAAATCTCTTTCATTTTTCATGAGTTGCTTAAAGGCACAGAGCGTTTTTCTGCCAAAGCATAGCCCGTATAATGTGCCATCAGTTTCTTCTTTTTGTCTTTTCCCCCCCTCCACCTTGCTCGTTATGTCAAGCTATACACGCACACAAAGACACATATTTGCTTTGAATTGATGTTTCAGACTTGCAAGGTGTTGTATACAGCTCACAGAGCACAAGGGCAAGGGCACATAAATATAAGCAGCGAAGGAGAGAAGAATGATTCGTGCTACTGTCAACAACTGCTCTCTAGCTTATCTTACTATCACTTACTCACTCATTTTCTATACCGGTTTATCCTGTATTCAGGGTCGTGGGGAGCCTGGAGCCCTTTCCCAGGAGACTTAGGGCACGAGGCAGGGCACACTTTGGACAGGGTGCCAATCCATCGCAGGGCACTTAACTTACTATATATTATAATTTGAAAATTAAGTGTTTCTTGGTTTAAAAATAAAATTAAAGGTTTCTAATTTAAATTATTTAAATATATAAATTTTTTTATGTCTGCAAAATTATGTCATACATGACACTACTTCATCCTGTCAATGTCAAGCACTGATCATGTTTTTTTTTCTCCGTAGCGTACATTTTAAGCACACTGTTCTAAGTGTTATTTCACTTGAAACAAACAAACAATAAAACATTATCTACAATAGCTCATTTGTCATTAAGTATATCAATTGTCCATCAATTATGTTACATACCTTGTTATGGTTTACATATATTATTGATGATTTAAATTTAATTATTCGTTCAAATATGCTTTAATACTCTTCATGAAAATGAGAAGTGGTCAGATGGGTGCGTTCTACCACTTAGATTGTAGGTCGAAATAAGGAAACAGTCAGTTGTTATACCCATGTACTGTACAGTACATAATCAGTCATAAAAAAAATAAAAATAAATTATATATATATATATATATATATGCTTAAGCTGTGGCATGTCAGCATGGTCGACAATTTGACTCTTGTTTCAGATCTTTATGCTTAGAGCTTGCATGTTCTCCCAGGTTTCCTCCCACATACATGCAGATTATGAATGAATGTTTATGTAGTTTTGTAACTAGCAGATATATAACCTTAAAGGTATTTACTAACTTGAACCACTATTTGTTGTAGTGAGAAAGAATATTGTTTTAATACTTTTAATGTGAAATGTGCAACAAATTATAGAATATAGATATAATATTATGTTAGATAGACATATTATATTATTATTCACAGTTCACATCTCAGAAAGGATATTTCAGAAATGCACATAAAAAACAATTTCATAATAGAGTGTCATTCACTGTGAGAGGAAATTATTAAATTATGTCCATCTAGCAACTTTTTTATTTGTTAAATTGGCTCATAGCCATTGTAAGGAAGTAAGTAAAACCCTTTCCACCTTTTTTTTTCTTTTGCAAACTAGAAATGTCAAAATATGTCAAAAACTTGTGAACTCCTGAATGTTTACATTCTGGGATCTTGGCTGAAGTCAGCTGCGGCAACTCTTATGAGTTTCACAGGTTGCATATGTAGTGGGCAGCTCCAAGGTTATAAATGTGACATTTGGATTCGTATTGGTAAATAAAAAGCTACAGAGCATGGACAATCTTAGTATGGGTAAATACATTTGCACAAATTTCATGTAAACCCTTTAGCTAAAACAAATAAAACATCAAGTTTCATAAAATGATTTACATCCTAAAAAAAATAAACAGCATTTTAGCAGCTTTATGGATGTGATGATAACAGACAAACTTTTATGAGAGAGAGAGAGAGAGAGAGAGAGAGAGAGAGAGAGAGAGAGAGAGAGAGACAGGTTTTCTACAAACTTTAAAAACAGCTGCAGAAACCATTACACTTATACCCTGAAAGAGACAAACTGGAGGTATGGATGTGACATGTCTATACATTATATAAAGAACATGTTTGTATAGTGAATAGCTTTTTTTTATTTATATTTTATATATTTTTTTGTCAACCATACTAGTAGTAAAACTATAGCAAAACACACTTTAGGAGATATTTGTTAATTTTCAGGGAATAAAGCATGATTAACATTTAGTAGATACAAAGTCATTAAATGGAATGATGACAGCAGTGATTAGAAGTATATTTAATAATTGCAGTTTCTTAAATTCCACCAGACACACCTTACATTTATTGTGGAAAATCTTTGAGAGGAGGACCTTTGTGGGTTTACACACACACACACACACACACACTTAAAATGAAAAAGTATTATGGCCCACCTAGTTGCCCAGGAGGCCTTTGCTGTCAGCCACACACAGCCGTAGCTGCACTGTGAGCCATACTGCTTCCTTTTTATGGCTCTTAATGCGTCATTAGGAAACTGACAATACTGCACCTTCTAATGCTAGAATCACCTCAATAAACATGTACAATTTAACCATTTTTTATTCTCCTTATTCAAATTGTCAATAAAGATCCCAAAGCAACAAATTGTAAAATGTCCCAAATACTCAAATATGGAAAGTATTTTTTTATATACAGTCAGTTGACCTGTAATGTGCTCTATACTGCATGTTGGTGCACTACAAAGATTAGTAGTAACACTGATTCATTTATTATAAAAAAAATAATAATTCAATATCAATATACAGTATTTCCTAACTGTCAACCTCATAGAAAAATTATCATCACTCTACTTTCTGATAGTTAAATGATAAAATTTTTATATTTTAATAGATGATATGTAAATTAGTTGATTCCAAGTTATCTGATTTATGTCCAATTGCATTTAAGTGGACTCTTTTGCTTTATATTGACATGTGACAATGAAAACATATATTTATAAATGCCGTTAACAATTAGTCGATCAGTAGAATCATGATAGTCTACAGATTATAGTCTATAGATTATTTGTAGATTTGTAGATGTAATTCAAAAAGCCATCCATATAAATGCACAGTGTTTTTTTTTATTATCTAATACAGTATGTTCCTATATCTCTAGTTTTATACACCTTTATTAAATTCCACCGAATTCCACTGCTGTATACATTCTGTACCTAAAATCTTCCTAGCATATATTTTAAGCGTGTTTACTGTGCTGTAAGAATCGCTGAATTATAATGTCTTTTACTTATTTTGCAGCATGAAACAAGAAATCAAACTAAATGTCAAAAAGTCAGTTTGGGCAACAAAAGGCCTCTGCTGTGTAACATATAAGTCTATCTGTCTCCAGCAAGCACCTCTTATTTCCTTCTCTTCAAGACAACAGCATGGCAAACACTTCACATGCACAAGCGCTTTGATGGCTGATAGGTGCAGAACGTGTTGCTGATGTTCTTTCTTCGGCAGGACGTCCTGCCGTCTTCTTTCATGTGTCGCGTCAGGGCTGGAATCAAACAGGGCTCGCCGCTCAAGCGTCTGTGCAGAGAGAAAACAGCAGCGCCCATGTTTTTGTCACCAACCTGCAGGATGTGCCTCTCATGTGCCATCTGGATGGATGTAGCCCAGTCAAGAGGCAGGAGGAGCACAAGGAGCATCTGTGTGCCTGCGTCTGTAGGTGTCTCTAAATACCTGCTGTCACTCCACATTCACACGAAAAAGTGCAAACGTGAGCTGGGGAGGTAAACGTGGTTCAACACAGAGGTTTCATACTATTCTGTATATTTTAACACCAAACAAAATGACACTGTCAGCTTTTAATAATAATAATAATAATTTTACTCACTCACTCCTTCACTTTGTAGCCATTTCACGGCATTGATCTCGGATCTTAAGTGTCACATACTGTACCTGTACATACAGCCAACACTTTTTCCCCCTTTCAGATGCTTCCTGGTTTAAATGGTTTAGTAAATTGCAGTTGACTTTTTTTTAACTTAAGGAAGATTTTGTGACAATTGTTGTTTGACAAAATAATTTATTCATAATTCATTGAATAGCAGGTTCTCTGGAGGACCCGAGGTTAGCGTTCGACAGTATGGGCATTTCAAAGATGTGTTTCGATCGCGAAATATAAATACAGTATGTGCTGCTTTCAAGTTGTATTTGCAACATCATGTTGGGCTGATTTGTTCAACAGTGGTCCAGCATTATTTGATTAAAATACTTCTAACTTTCCAAAATATCTAATTTGTTCCAACATCCATAACTTTGTCAGATCAAAACTGCCACAATGTTTTGACAACCAAAAATGCTGCTGGGTCACTCACTCCCACATACATTACTACTTCACCTAGTAACACTTAACCCGCCCCCCCTCCCCAACGAACACACAAACATCTCACTACTTCACCTAGTAACACTTACCCCCGCCCCAACATACCCCCCCCAACAGACAAACATCTCATTACTTCACCTAGTAACAATCGCCCCCACACCTCACTACTTTACCTAGTTACCCTAACTCACCCTCACTCACTTGCTAAAAGTTCACTCTCTCTCTCCCTTAGTAACAGTCACTCTTTTTCTCATTCATTAATATTCACTTACTCTTTCCCCAGCTCACTCCACACAATGTCATATAACCCCCTCAGTCTGTTTCACACTAAGCACGTCTACTTGCTAAGAAAAGATTGATTTTCCAGTAGGAATAACCCTTTTCGAATGCCTAAATAGTGTAATTGACTTAATCCTCTGCATTTTAGCAGCATTATTAAATGTTGGTTAGTAAAAATACACATGGAGGGTTTTATTGACTAAAATTCCCTGCGCGGCTTTTCAGGTGAATCGATCGTATTTCTCCCAGGCAAGCTTGAATCATACTAAACCATGGACTGTCAAAACTTAACCCCCAGTGAAACTCCCTCAAAAACTCGCTGCTATTGATCCACCGCTTGATGAGCGCAGCAAAATTGAAGGAAAACAAATCTCGGTTTTCTCTTATTCTCTGTGTCTTTCTCTGTCTGTCTGTAGGCGTGTTTTCTAACTAAATCGCTAGACCTTTCCAATTCCATTCGCAAACAGTTATAAATTAACATTTTGCCACATAGGTTTAATCAATGGATTACACTGCAAGGAAATACTCGATCTCAGTGTGCTCAGAAGGATGCCTAAGAGTATCGTCTTGATAGAGGAAGAATGATAGCAGTGGCAGTGCCCTCTAGAATTTACTTCGGCATGCTAGATGTGCCGAGTGTGAATAAGGGAGAGAGAGAGAGAGAGAGAGAACTGGTGCTGATGAGGCCCTTCAGTGTGGCCTGGGGGCTGTGTTCCAGTCCTTCCTAGGGGGCAAAAAGTCTCAGCCTCATGCTACAAGCAGTTGGTTAGTTTGTGGTCCAGAGTGTCTAACTGCTTCTCCTTTAGACTATCAACACTAAAAAAATGTCTTACATAATGACTGCAGAATATGAGGCTTTTTTTATTAAAGCTTGGATGCACTTAAATATTCTTATAATTTTTTTTTAATTACTTATATTTGTGTAACTCCAGGTAATAATCAACCCTGGACATGCATGAAAAGGTCATTGGTATTTACTGAACTAAAAGGAGGAAAAACAATCATCATGAACTAAATATATTATTTCCTAGCTGATAATCTTTGAATCAGTGTTCATTGTGTGCGAGTGTCTGGTACTGTAATGGCATCAAAACTCGCCCCTCCTGCAGCACCTGGGATGTCCCTACAGCCCTTAGCTTTGCCTGGGGCCAAAACAACATGATGTGAACATAGGTGCGCATGCATACACACACACACACACACACACACATCCGACATGGGCCTTGGAGAGCTCTGCACACTAACTGGCCATAGAGTGATGTCATACCAGCAGATAGCAAGGATGTGTGAATTGACAGGCTTAAATTGTACACCTCTGCATCATCTGGAACCAAAACACAAATAAAGAACAAAAAAAGAAAGAGAGAAAAAAAATCCTACACAAATCCAAAGATTTAATTCATGCATTTTAAATTAAACAAAATAAAAAAAAACATCACAATTAAACTATAGCATCCAAGTGATATCTATTGCATACTCTAGATGCTTAATAGAACCACAATTATTATTTTTTTGTCTACATTTACATGAAAATATTAACTTTAAGGCATTTACGCTGCAACCTGACCTTTAAAATTGTATCCGTTTATTTCAACTACTGTTTATTTCTACTCAACTGGAAGTGCCTAATAAAATAATAAATATTTCTTTCTTTCCTCTCTTTCTGAGAGCACCGCTGTGGATCACGTGCATCAAAGTCGCAATCATAATTCATGTAATGACATTTGCTTGGCCACTGATTAGCTACCTTATCAACCTTTCTAATGAAGTAGGCATAACCCCAGCTTTATCCTTCGTTTTTTCCAGACCCGTTTTGAATAATGTCACACGGCTGTCCTGTAATCATTATGCAGCGTGACATGCTTGGACACGGAAGGCGGCGGAGGCTGTCAAAGTTCACGCCTCTTAATTTCATTCAACACAAGAAGGAAAAGCAGTGTATTATACAGGACTGAAGTGGGGCATGCTGAAGAGGGTGAGTGAAATGTTAAATAAAATAAATAAGTGCAAGCAAGGCAGATGGTGGGAAAAAAAAACAGACAAGATACTCTCAAGTAATATATTTTTTTAAAAGGGGTTAGATTATAGAGAGTAAAAGTAATAGACACATCTGAAGTCAAAGCAAGCAAGTAAAATGAAGATTATTAAGATGAGGAACAGTGCATGGCCCCCTTCAGAAAATGCTAAATGTCAAACCTATTGACCTTCTGTTGACGCCTGTTCTCTGTGGAGAGAAAAAAAATGGCTGAGAACACAAACTGGGAACTAAAGTCCGTAAAGCTCTGCTCTTCTTACCATTCAAAATTTCATCCGTAGATCCGATGACAACGGCGTGATAGAGAAAGAGAGAGCAGGCAATATAAGTGTTTCACAGCACTTATCCGTTTTCTCAGATATGATGGATTTTGGGCATCAGAAAAAAAAAAAAAAGAAAGAAAGAAAGAATAAGACAATATGAGAAATTACCCCAGTTCCAGGAACGACACGACGGTAAATGTAATTTGATTGACACAAATTACGCCTGGCGTGTCGGGGAGTCGACTCCACCAATAATATTGCTGTCAGAAATCTCATATATCCTTTCCCATATCAGCCAGTGTTTATTCATCCTTCTCTCGTGCTCTCACTCGCTCCAAATACCGGATATTACATTTGTTTTGGAGCTGTTTGAGGGTTGAATTCTGTCGCTGAGTGTGTAAGTGTGTGTGTCACTGTTGCAATAACACGGCAGTCAAACCCTGTAATGACAACACGAATCTGTCCAGCAACTCACTCATAACCTCGCTGCTGTTAATGATAAGTACAGACAGGTGTGTGTGTGTGTGTGTGTGTGTGTATGTGTGTGTATGTGTGTGTATGTCAGCACTGTTTGGTGGTGGGACAGAATTAGATCAGAGGCTATACAGTATGTTATGTTAAATGTGGTACTTGGGGGAAAAATACATTTATATATTATGCTAAATAAACAAACATTTTCTGTTATATTATAGAACATATTATGATATAATGTTCAGAATAAAAAGAATAATATTTTACAACAATAACAAGAACGGTAATAATTGTACGGAAACCTGGACACAGGTCAAGACTAGTTTTATCTATTAAAAGAATTTGTGGCGTCTATAGCCAATTTAGTCTTGACGTAATCCAGAGAAACAGTTATTGCACTAAGTGAACATTTCACTCTGGGTAAATGATTCTCGTTTCTAAACGTCTGGCATGGCACAGGAAGTCACGCTATGTAAGTCTGTCAGCACTTTAGCCAAACAAACAGAAAAAGAAAGTCCTGTAGGAAAAGCCAGCAAGAATAACAAACCAGAAACACAACACACCTTTCAATTAATGTTTCTCACAATAAATGGAGGAGGAACAGGCCCCAGGAACTCGCCATAAAATGAGACTGGGGGAAATAAATAAATAAATAAGTAAATAAATAAAAAAGACAACAACAACAAAAACAATTGGAGTTGGAAGCCTGTCCAAGAACAGCAGTAATTTCATAGTTCTGAGAGTCCTTAAGGACATTTCCTGTTGTTTTCCACATTAGAGCCGTGCTGCAGTTTGGAGATAAAGCCTGAGAACTTTTATCAGCCCAACAAGCACAATCTTCCTGCCATCATTACCATTTAATTTCGATATGGCTGCATTAAAAACAAGAAAGCGTCTAAACAGTTGTAGCTATTTTTAAGCTGTGGTGCACCAAACGGGGGGGAAAAAGGCATGCAGCAGAGTGGTGAAGAGGTTTGTGTGTGAAAGTGTGATGGTTACCCAGCAGAGGGGGCTCCTTGCTCTAAATCAATATTAATGACTATGATTAATGAAGAGAGATTCTCGCCATGTTGTGCGATAGCTTCCTCACTCGGTCTCTGCCTCGCGTATGGAAGAGAAAGATCCCGAGCTTATACCTCATCTTACGCGCATGCACACCCACACACACGCACATACACATACCTGTGATCATTATAAGTGATGGGGATTCTCTTTCTTTGCCTAACTCATTAATGAGACTTTATTGTGAACAGGTATCCAGAGTGAACCAACAAGGAGCTACCAATTATACTGTCCAGCACTACATAACTTCATCTCTCTCTCTCTGTGCTCTTGTCACCTCCAACGAGGGATCATGATAGCACTTGACTATAATAAGAAGGCAAACCCCCACTATGTTCAACCACTTAGTCAAATAGCTTTGTTCCCATCAAGTACTATGAGCTCTATACTGAAGTGATATCACTCTCTCTCCCCCTCTGTTCCAGGGTTGCATGCATATTGGCCAGTAATTTGCATGCTATCTTCATTCATAAATCAGATCCACTTTTATTACCGCATGCTTTAATGATATTTGGCTAATCCCTGTTGTCCATGCTCTGTAAATAGAGTAGCCTTAGGCTGAACTCAAGGGCCATCTTAAAGAGACAAATCTCACTACAATAGGATTCATGTTCAATTGTCCCCCATGTGCTTAAAGCTGGACAGAGTGTCCATAGATGAGTCAGCAGAGTAATTAGAGGCAGTCAGCAGGGGACACCCAGGAAAATAATGCAGGGTAGTACACTATAGAATATTCCCCAATATATATATATATATATATATATATATATATATATATATATATATATACACATACATATATATATATACACATACATATATATATATATATACATATACATATATATACTGTACATACACACACACACAGGACATCCTAAAAAAATAGAATATTGTAAAATAGTAATAATAATAATAATCTTTTCTTTCTTAGAATTTACCTAAAAAAAAAATTAGATTCATTACACAAACTTTTTTTTTTTTTCATTTAGATGATTTTGATTACAGCTTATAGCTCATGGAAGGAAAAAAATCCAGTCTCGTAAAATATTAGAGTATTTCCTAATTACAATAATAATAAAAAAAGATTTACAATACACAAATTCTATAATAATAATAATAATAATAATAATAATAGGTAAAAATAACTGTCAGTGTGGCATGGCATGGAGGTAATCAGCCTGTGGCGCTGCTGAGGCGTTATTAAAAACCAGGTTGCTTCGATAGCAGCCTCACCTTATATCGAATTGCTGTATAGCTGTGTTGGTGTGTTTTTCTTCTCCCTAATTTTTGAAGAACCACTTTCTATAAACATGTCTTTTTTAGATTGTACATCAATCTCTCTCGGTCATTAGACATACTTTTCTTACTTATGTAATACATATTTTATATTGATTTATTAGAGATAGCACCAATACACGTACTCAATATTAGTTAGTTTTTCTTTTTTGGTGGGCTAAATTTCAAAGAAAAACATATCAGCTATCGGATCCGTAAAAAAGGTTAGAATTGTGGCAAAGAATGATGCATTGCATGAGCGTTTATATTTAGCAAAACACAGCGTCGGTGTTGCAGACGCCATTAGTGCACATGGTAAACAATATGTATTCATGTAGACATGGATTTCATGAATATATCTTTTGACTTTCAAAATAGGAAAGCTTGTCTGATGAAATGCATGAATGGAAGCCATTTTTCCCCTGGTAGCAGCATATACAGAAATATACAAATTAATGTGAGGTAGCTAGCCATGCTATAAACTGAGCAAAGCTTGTTCATGATCTAATACCTTTTTGCCAAATTCTATGGCTTTTACTATGTGCCCCTTTTTGATGTAACTATCTCTGATTTATTCATCTTTGAGAATAGGGGTGCACTGACTTATGCAACCCCTTAGTGACTGGGGTTAGTTCCCCAACCAGAAAATCAAACCTTGATCAAAATTTGTCTGAAGTGTCAGTTACTCTCTCTTTTTTTTAATCGAACAGGGAAATCTATTAGTGCTAGCAATCATGTGGTTGTACTGTATGAATACTAGCACCAACTCACTTTTGGCCAAATTACAGTCATGCCGACTGTAGTGTGGAACACTTTTCATATCTCTATGGCATAAATATGCCTAATGATTTATTATATGAAAGCATATGTATGCTTGTTATTAATATTATTATATAAGCGCAATTGGATTGAATGCACAGTTTTTAAAGAAAACAATATGAGATTGGTATTCAAATGTACACTGGAAAAAAACAAGCCATTTGCCATCTCTTATTTTACTTATAGATACTTGTCTTAAATTATTATTTCGTTCCTCCAATTTTAATTTTAAAATCTGTGCTTGGGTAATAACCTTCCTGTATCATGTTACCTGTGAGTAATTGAAATGTCGAGAGTGAGGAAGGCTGCATTTGCTCCTGCCACCGCAGGCCTCTACACTCCATCTAGTTCTGCCATTACCTGCAGTGTGTTTGCCCTGGCATTAGCCTGTAAATGAAATTCAAATATGTAAAGTCCACACATTTTAAATGCAGCATTAGTTCACCGCCGTTACCTGCCAATGTGCTCCCTGACTGTTTGCACTACTCGGAAAAAAAAAAAAATGGATGGAAAGTCAGAGAGAAAGGAGGAATGAAACAGCTTCTGAGAGCTTGGGCTGTAATTCAGCAGGGTATTTAAAGCTTCTATACATCATTGCTATGCTGTGTTTTAGTGTGTCTCTTCAATGACTGGCCATATTTATTAAAGTTTAACAGTTTTTTTTTTTATAGCCATAGAGATTAAAAAGAAAATGCACTGACATCGTAATATTTATTATCAAAAAATAACTAATTACAAATACATGTGCACACTGAGGAAACAAGAAAAGGATTATAACAGATTTAAAAAACATCCCTTCATGCAATGGGAGGAACTTGTACAAGAAAAGGAATGCAAATTAATGGATGATGTGTCGGCTTTTGGAAATGTCACTGATAAAGGGCTAAAATGTCACTTCGATTTAAAAAGCGGACAGTTAGTAGTTCATTAAAGAAAGGGCCATATTGTGCTATCGGGGACTGCTGGCAGCATTCCGATCTGGGCCAGACACACATAGCCCGTCCAGATGGCACTGGGATCCGGGTGGACTTCAAAAAAGATCTTAGTGGGGGAGGCAGTGTGCTTCTCTCGCCCAGCTTTGACACGCCAGGGCTTGCCAGAGCCTCCTGCTTTCCCTTGCCCTCCCTTTCCTCTCTCCCTCTCTCTCTCTCTTTTTCTCTGCGTGGGAATATGCTCGTGCACACGGCGTGCCGGATTTATGAGCGTTATAATGCATTCTGCTAGTTAGTATGGAGATCAGTGCTGTGGGCATGGAGAGATGAGTGAAGCGAAATTTGTTGCCATTAGTGAACTCGACATGTTGATATTAACAGCTGGGAGGCCTCGCGCTATGCACCCATTAAAATTCCTGCGCAATTAAAAAGTACAGTTCGGAAAATGAGTTTACAATAATAATTCGCCAATTATTATTTTCGTCTGTGTTTGTAAAATGAATTGTTGTTGCATTAAGAATAGTTTAATGAATAATTCTTTATTAGTGAAAAACCCTTTATCAATGGTTTAAATGAAATCTTTTCACCCAAATGATTGCTGATCATGCTAACCCAGCTTGAATGAGACAGAGTTTATTACACTGCTTTTCTTCCATTCCTCTTTTTCCTCTTGCTTTCACTCTCTCGCTTTCTGACTCCTCAGGGTCCTGGGCTCTGCTGAGCAGGAAAGACTGATTTATTCAGGTGAGTTCTAGGGTCAGGGAGAGAACATTGGGAAATTTAGAGACCATTTTATTTCTGAAGTTTGATGTCAGAACCATCATGGAGTGATAGGCTGGTCATTTCAATATGCCTTTCTTGGCAGTCCAGTGGCTGATGATGTCATGGGTTGAGCTTGTTTGATGGAATATATTGATAGGTCATTTTGGAGGAAAAAAAGAAAGAAAAAAGAAAAAGTGCACATGAAAGGCAATTTAATGATGTGAAATATGAGTATAGACTCACACTTATATTATATATATATATATATATATATATATATATATATATATACACACATATATATACACACACACTTAGTATACACAACAAATACACATTTACTGTTCGTAATCGGATAGTGATTCCCAGATGAGAAAAAGTTGACTGGACAAAAATATATATTTTTTTAATTAAAAAGGCCTTACAATTCACTTATTGTATATTACTTCAGCGCCGTTATTTCAGCGGTGAAAATATTAACTAATCCATGTGTAAATATTCAGTTTAGTTTTTATAATTAATATATATTAGTGCAGGTGTTTGTTTACATTGAGCAAGTAGCTTATTAGTATTTTATTTCAAAGTAGATAAACATTTTTTGCATTTTAGCGCATAACAGGCATTTCACATTAAAGTAAAGATCAGTGCATACAACTTTAAAGGTTCAGTTTTCATAGTCTTGTCTACTGTTCCTTGTACTGCTGTGTCATGCTTTACTTTTTGTTTGATCAGGATTTGGGTGCTTTGTACTGGAGTTGCATTACCATAATTTCTGTGTCTTCTGCATATTCTGTGTATACACGGTCTCTGTTCAGTGACACGTAGAACCAGGCCGACTTTGAGGGCACTAGATACTGTAACGTAATCTGGCACGAGACCGCTTACAACAGCCTCCAAGTGGCGCAGTGGTAAGATGCTTGCCCCATGGAGGCCTGGAGAAAGCTGATTGGCCGAGCTCTCTCAGGGGGGAGGGGTGAGAGGTACTTTCTGCTCTTACATTAATTATGGTTTTACAGCCAATCAGGGTCGTCTTTGAGGTCACGCCAGCGGTAAGAGCGGATAGCACCTTTAGCATTATGAACACACACATGCTCATTTATACAACTTCAGCCCTCCCGACTTTATAGAAATTGTTGCTAGATGACATATTAATTGTTGCAGAAATAATCCAATTAAATTATCTTAGTAAGTATTTGTTTATTTAAAAGTATTTTTTCCCTGGATGTTTAGACAAAATTGTCTACTTAAAAATATTTAAACTTGATGTTATGATAAACGTAAGACCTTTATATCAATAATTAAATTTTTATAGCTAGACATATATAATATCCATACATCCAAGAACTACTTTTAAATCCTATGTAAGCTAGTTAGTATTGTTCTGGGATGTGTATAAACTCCTTGTAAAATAGATCTATGCTAATGCTTTATATTTTTGATGCCATCCACCATGGTACACGTTGTACAGTAGTACATGATCTACAATTTGTACAGTGCCAACTACATAGGGAAGGTGTGGTGTGGGCATTGAGGCATATTTCTTAGCAGAACGATGTAGAGGCCTAGTCAAAGACTTGTTATTGGCCCCCAAGCTCTCTCTTCTTCGACATTGTGTCTATAATTGGGGTCTTTGGGACCGTATAAATCCATAAACTTCCGAATAACTTTTATTAATCTCTTTACATCCATTCCTGCTGTTTATCATTGGGCAGCTGATGTTTCTTTGCTTGCAAGCTGGCCATTAGTGTCCATTACTTTTGACTCATTGCTTAGCTTTGGAGTAGCTTGTTATGTGGAGTGTGTTGGAAGAAGATAATGCTAGCTTGTTGTTGTTGTTGTTGTTTACAAAGTCTATGGAAATTATGCATTATTTTTTTTACTTATAGTATATTGTGAAAATTACATATTTAAAAGTTACATATCCTTAAAAAAAAGAGAAGTTATCTTAGGCAATAGCAAGCTAACATGCTAAATCCCTCACTTATTCGTCGTCTATACCACTTTATCGTGTATACAGGGTTCCTGGGGCCTGGAGCCTAACCCAGGAGACTTAGGGGATGAAGCGGGGTATACCCTGGATGGAGTGCTAATCCATCGCAGGGCACACACACATGCTCATTTATACAACTAGCAATTTGGGAAGGCAAATTAGCCTATCTGCATGTCTTTGGACTGATGGAAGAAACCGGAGTACCCAGAGGAAACCCACCAAGCACAGGGAGAACATGCAAACTCCATTACACAACTCCAGGGTGGAAACCCGGACCCTGGAGATGCAAGGCAACAGTGCTAACCCCTAAGCTGTAAGCTAAGTTAAGCTGTATTCTTTAAAATATTGTCAGTTAAAAAGATATTGCAGGAAGTTGTGCAGGTAGGCATCTTGACTACCTGCACAAGTTATACAATACCTACAGTATTACAAACAGGTTATAGCCTTTTAAATCTATGCAGCTAAAGCCCTGCTTATAGGGTGGTTTTATAATGCTACACGATTTCAATCTAGACAGTAACTCAGATCCAATCTAAAAAACATCAGATTTGTGAGTTCAGCTCTAGAAAACAAAATAAATCAGATATGTATAACTTTGGGATAATCAAATTTGAGTCTCTTCAGGCTGTTAATGTGAATGTAGTCTTTGTTTTGAAGAATAATTGGGCTGTGCTTGTTTCTTAAAGGAAATCAGTTACAAAGCGAGGCTTGATGGGCATGTCTTCCAATTGGTGGAAGCCAGGCGATTTTTGGCTTTCCAAGCAAGCATCAGTGTTATCATAAGTGAAATCTTATGCAGGCAGCAGTAGGGGAACAAGGAGTATTCCATTAGCGATAATGTAACAATGGGGTGAGCAGTGAAATATGAAACTTTATCCAACTTATTTCCATATTTAAACAATAACAGATTAATGATTGTCATAAAAAGGTCATTTTTTTCTAACCAAAAAACCAACTGTTTCTCTTTTGTCTTGACAAGGCTGCATGACTCAAACAAACTTCCCTCCCAAGAACAGGTGTACTTGTATTGTGATCATGTGACACTTTAATTGCAGGCAGGTGCACTCATTTAAGACTCCTTTGGTTCCAGTATGGTGCATATTTAAACAATTTGTGCAAAATATAACGTTTTCTTTTTATTATTTATTTATTTTGCAATTTCTATAGCCTTTTCTCACCAGTTGATCATTATGGATTATTTTTGGTAGATTTATGACATATGTCCAAAAGTATGTGGACACCTGACAAACACAATCATGGTTTTGAGCCTTTGCATTGCCTTTATTTAGTATATTATTCACGATTTCATCCCTCTTACTGTTAAGCTAGCTTCCACTTTTTTGGAAAGGCTCTTAAGACATTGAAACATTTAAATAGGGATTTATGTTCCTTTATCCACAAGAACATTAATGATGGGGCCATAGGCAAAAGGTTACAGCTAAGTTCGGAAGAAATCACAATTGTGTTGATATTCAGCACAACAAGTGTGATATTGCTTTTATACAACAGTTTCACAAATGCATGTAGATTTATGACAAATGTCAAAAAGTATGTGAACCCCTGACATTTACCATTATGCTTTTGACCCTTTGCACATTGTGCTTTTTGAGCATATAATTGAAGATTTGGTCCCTTTTTTACTATAACAATAGCCTCAGGGCTCTGTTTAAGAAACTTGATGTTTACCACACCCATCTGAGGATGCCATACCTTTATGTCTAAAAAAAAAAGTTTTTTTTGTCAGCCCATAGTTCTAATGAAAGAAATCTGTAATGCTACAAAATACCAATTTTATGCTTAAGCAGTTACGGCAACATTTGAGGAAAGGCCCAAATAAGTGATGATCAGGTGTCTACAAACCATAAAGACCATATGATCTCAATTTAGTGCATTTTAGTTCTATGTTGTAACACTACAAAATGGAAAAGTTCAGGAAGGGAATACGTATGCAAAGCACTGCATGCTTTGTGCATTTTGTCTGACTCAAAAGAGAGAGATACTTTAACATTGACCAGTGGTTCATAGTGAATTAAAAGCTGGAAGTACTAATTTGTGTGGTCATAGAACACTACCACCATCACCTTCTTGCTTTAGAATAAAAAACTCACTGCAAAGTGGTCCAACATCACATAATTAAATATTAGTAATAGAGATTTGATCTCATTAAATAATGTTAATATGGGATTTGTCCAATCAAATATTCATTGTACAGCACATTATGTAATCTGCTCATCTAATATGCTTTGGGATAATAAAACTCTGGTGAATTACATAGTGAGATGTCAAGTGACCTCAGACTGTTCAATTTATATGACCTAATGAATTTTGTGGCTTTCTGTCATAAGACAGAGGAGTTGCTTTGTTGTTTCTCGTTTACATGACTAAAATAACTTTTTTAACTTTGAAAGAAAGAAAAAAACAAGTGGCTACAGGAACACCTATTTATAACTGCAATTTTAGTGTTAACTAGAATTTGTTATTATTATTTATTTCAAGTATAAATAATTAGAAAATACAATGTCTTATTCATTAATAAATGAAATATGTAAATGTTGGCTAAGTTAAGTGATAAGATCAACTCAGATTGTATCGGGCAACACATTACATCCTTCTATGTTTTATTTAGGGTATTTATGAAGGGCCCCACTGTTTTCCACCATTTTGGGCTTTTTGGGGGTCTTTACATGATCAAAAACTCATTAAAATTGGCAGACAGGTTAGAATCTGCTGCCATTAGGATGCTTTAGAGTCACACGAGATTTTGATGCATGGCTCATACACACTTGCATGTATGCATGCAAAACCCGGTACACACTTAGAGCTCATTGAGCCAAACAACTTTCACATTGCATGTCATGGGCTCTACTCAACAGGAAGACAGTTATTTTGTGTCATATGCAAAATGCACCCAGATGGCCACCAAACTGGGCTTATGTGATCTAATGCCATGGTGAATGCAAAGTTTTTGTGGGATTTTTAATATCTTAAACAGGTCAGCCATGTGGATGCCTTAAACGAATGCCTAGAAATTGGTTAATAACTTTCTGTGGGTCATCATATTCAGTTACATTGGATTTTTGGAGGTCTAAACATGAAATTCTTCCTAATATTATGTCATAATGGTATTGGGATATCTCCTTTAAATGCATGTGCCCACTGTGCCCGCTGTCTTTCTGGTGTGCCTGGGTGGTGATGGCGAACTGTGCTTGGGCCCGCTTATCATTGCTTGTTTGACTAGTTTACCTAATTGACTCCACTCACAGGCGTTGAGGTGCAGCCAAGTGCTGAAGATATCACGGACATGGTGATATTCAGCACAACCTCGAGTGTGATATTGTTTCTCTACATCAGTTCCAAAAGCAGAATTTATTACCAACAAATTTATGATTAGTTTGTTTATTTAATTAGTTATGTTGCTCTGCCAACACAAAGCCTTCCATGACTGGGGGAACTAATGTTGAGCTGGCAACTAACAGTTAGTGACAGACATTTTATTTTATTGAACAGGTCTTAAAGCAATTTTAAATTCTTGCCAATACAAAATAGCTAAAATAAGATCAGAATAAAGCATGTAGTTAGTGGAGAGCCCTGAGAAACCTACCAGATTTACTTTATCTGCTTCCACCAGTACCTCTTTAGAATGTCATATAACTTCCAGGTTTTCAATGTTGGATCACAAATGGCGTCAAATGGAATCCTAGTGTGCTATTTAGGGTGTACAGTCCACATACCAAGAAGTGACCTTGATCAGGGGTTAGACAGAGATTTGGGAATCAGCCTTGTGCTAAAAGCTAGTTAGCTTTGTAGCTTGTGTTTGCCATAAACAAAGCAACACAGACAGTTTAAAGGCAATTTGGACCTTAGAAAGAAGTACTGAGAAAACAATGTGTTATTTAATATGACAAAGTTATCAGATGTGTTTTCTTGCTGAAAGTGCTTCTGTGACTGGTTTTGAATGTAATATTTGTCAGGCAGCTTCTCTTCCCTCTTTCCAGAACTGAGGACCATACAGACCTTTTTTCCTATTTATTTATTTATTTATTTATTTTACAATTGTTAGAACACCTTTGATGTGGAATGACACCTATTCTTAAACATCCCAGTGCTGTTATGCTCTATATCACTGCTCATGGAATGCCTCTAAGACCAAATTAGGTTTCTCGGTCAGAAGTAACTGTTGTATAATGGCAAAAAATGTATAAAATGGCAGAAAAAACTTTCTTTTAGAACAAGGTTTGTGAGCGTAACATTTTCCCTCATGTCTTCCAATAAACTACAGTGGGTGATTTTTCTCTGTCTCATCAGGCCACCATGCACTGATAAATATATGGGTAACTAGGTGAAGAAGACTACTATAATGCGTGGAGGTTCACAATCTAATTGATCTCTTTAACCTGTATAAATAGTTTCTATGTTAGCTTGGCCACAGCACAGTATGCTGCCGCAAGTGGGAATTAATAATAAAATCACTGTGGGATTGGAGTACTGACAGGCTGTGACTTCTCGGCATCAGCCCACCTCATTTCTTTCCTACCTGTCTGACCTCAGAGGTGTTAGCTGCTATCATTTACAGTATTGTCCTTGAATTATTTATGATATGCCACCTCCACTGAGAGCAAATCAATGCAGGTGGTCATTTCACTTGTGCATCCTCTCTTTGGCTATTATACCAAACTCTCTAAGCCTCCACATACATTCTAAAATAATATAGTGCAATGTGGAATTCACACAATAGCTATTTCACCGTATAAAGGCCATGCAAAGTTGTCCATTAAAATTTAAATGCACAACAAACATGAACTGTACTTTAAAAAGGCATTCACAGTTACAGCTCTCATGTCATATCTAACAGACAGCAAAGCAGTCCTATAGATCAGGTGTACTCAAATCTAATCCTTGTAAATCTAGAGCTGTACTGTAGTCAAGACTGCTTTTGTCAAATAACAATACAGGACTAGCCAAGGATAAGTCAAGACCGAGTCTTAAGGGGGTCAAGCTCAATTTCAAATGAAAGCAAAAACAAGCCATTTTTTTCATCCAATATGCTACATTACAAACACTGATTTCAGAAATTATGTATCGCAACTAGCAGATTGATATAAACTTTTTACTGTTAGAACTGCTGCTATAGAAAATGAATCAAATCTTCCCAACCAATCAGTTTAGAGATAAATGAAATCAGTGAACATACTGTGATACTGTGTGGGGTCTCCATTTGTTCCCCAAATGTCTTGACACCATGAATTCCACAAGATCTTTGAAAACATTTCTTGTTTCTGGTCCATGTTGACATGACAGCACCATGCAATTCCTGTAGATTTTTCAGGTACACATTATAGCTAAAAAAATATCCCATTTCACAACACCAAAAATGTGTGATACTGGATTCAGATCCAGTGACTGTAAGACCACTAAAGATCAATGGAATTTATTGTCATGTTCATAAATGCAGTTTAAGATGACTTTTGTTGTGACATTGTGACATTATCATTTTGGAAGAAAGCCTTGTGCAACTTGTGGGTATGGATGCATGAGCATGGTAACAGCAATACTCAAATAGGCTGTATTCAAGTGATAATTGATGGGTGTTAACGGATCCAAATTGTGCCAGAGAAACATTCCTCACACCACCTCCACCAGCCTGGACTATTGACACAAGGCCTATGGATTCATGTCGTTCATGCCAAATTTTCACCATGCCATGTGTGCTTCAGAAGAAATCAAGAATTATCAGATCGGGCTCTGTTGTTCCATTCTTTAACACAATAATGTTTTACAACTCAAAAAATACTTTTTTTACATATCCCAACTTGAACAAAGATCAAACAGTGGCAGTTCGACAGTGCTGGGGCAAGGATTGAACTTTTCAAAATATAACCCAGAGACTTAGCCTTTAAGCCACTGCCACACAACTTTTATGTTTTTGGCTGATAGTAGTGAAATCTTATGTGGTTCCTGTAGACTTTGAACTTGAACCAGTCTAGACATCTTCCATTGTCACTTGAGTTGTCACTTCCTGTATGATCTTTTTCTTTATTACTTCATTTTTAACAAATTACTGATGCATTTTCTTATGTGCATGAATGCTTCATTTTAATGACTGTTGTAAACATTACCTGAATCTGCTGGACAATATATGCATAATTTTATGCAATGCATTGCTGCCACATGGTTGTCTAATTTGATTGGTCCCATATATTAAATGTCTTAAAATAAATAAGTTTGATGATAGTGAATATTATGTTATTGTTATAGCTAATCAAGTTGTGGCCCATATGGCCAACCATATTTTGTTAACTTGCATCACATGCTCTGTTGATTGGCTTCACCTACTCCTAATTGTCTGCTACACTATTTAAGCTGCTAAGCTTTATGCAGGTTTATTTTACCTGTTGAATGGTAAAGCCGTTGCTTTTAAAGTTCTTTGGAAGTTTTGTCTGGTCTCTTTTAAATAAAATGTATTTTCATTCACCCATTTCAAATTCCACATGAGTAACCTAGCATATTTAGCTAACTATTAAGCTAGTAGATAACATTTAGTACCAGGAATGTGCAGTGTATGTTAAATTTAAATATGCTCAGCCCTTTTTTATGAGGTGGCAAACCTGAAACCATTAAGCTAACTTTTGTAAACTAAGTTGATAGTTATTTAGCTAAAGCACAGAATCCAAACTTTTAAGCAGTGTTGTGGTTACATCTAAAAGTTTAAGACATGTTTTCATGATGTCTTTGTCTCCATAATATAATATTTTTATTTATTTTTAACCACATGAAGCACCGATATACATCTAATACACATAAGGTCATACTGATAAAAATAAAGAATATTATGGCTAAAATTTGTGGGAATTAAAACGTACCTAAGACAATATTAAATGACTGCTACAATAAAATGATGCCAAAAGTAAGTGCATGTGCTTTGATATTTTAAGGTCTTGGCAAAATTGACTCAAAAGTGGACAGTTGGTTGGCATAAGAAGAAGCATCACAATGTCATTTAGCTCAAGCTGTTTTGTGTGAATGTGGTGGTACGGTGGCATAAAGGTTAGCACTGTTGCCTTGTACCTCCAGAGTCAAGGAATAGATTCCCGCCTCGGGGTCCGTGTACATGGAGTTTGAAGGCCCTCACCTTTACCCCCTACCCCCAACACCCGCCCCCTCTCCTTGCTTGGTGGGTTTCCTCCCACAGTCCAAAGACATACAGATTAGGTTAATTGCCATTCCCAAATTTCTTAGGTGTACATACTCAGAAATGACCTAATGTTTGCTCCCAATATTATAATTTACATTTATATTTATGGCATTTACCCTTATCCAGAGTGACATTTTATTTCATTACTCATCTTAGAAGTTGAGACTTAATGGTCTTGCTCAAGACCATTAAGGTTTTTGGTTTGGCTACTGGTGGTTTTGAATTCTGATTATGGATATGTCTACTTTAACTGTGCATTTTTCTAAAAATATGTTGTATAGTTAAGATAAAACATCTAATCAAAATTTCTCCAGTCTTCTGTACTTCTCTAATTATTTTTAGTCTAGTAACTTTTTTTTTTTAAGTTACAAGTAGGTCATTAGCCACCTTGAATGTAAGAGCAGGCATTGATTGATTTGTAGCTGACAGGAGACGCATTATTTCCTGGGTACATACATTCCCTGAAGCTTGCATGCATGCATAGCCATTCAAACGAGGGGTGTGGAGGTCTGCTAAGCCTCATTAAGACAGTCACACATATTAATGAGAGGAATGCATATCTGACTGGCCTACTCACAAGGTAGGTTAATGAATATGGCTGCAGGGGGTCATGGGAAATTACTCACATTTGCAGCTCAAGGTGCAGATGATTTGGTCTGCTTTTGATTTTAAAAGTGCTTTAGATTCCAATTATAATGTGTTGTGTATTTAAATCTGAACAAGAAATACATTGGTCAGCCATAACTTTAAATCAGTGATAGGTGAAGAGAATAACATTATTTCTTAACAATCAGGAAAAATGGACAATCATAAAGAACCTTGACAAATTCTGATGGCTAGATGATAGTTAGAGCATTTTCAAAATGTGTTGTGGGGTGTTCCCAGTATGCAGTGGTTAGTACCTACTAAAACTGATCCAAGGAAGGACCACTAGTATATCCAATCCCACAGAAGAGCTACTGTAGCACAATTGCTGAAAACATTAATGCTGCCTATGAGAGAAGCATAAACACAGTGTAGAGGCAGACTGGAGTGCCCATACTGACCCCTGTCCCCTACAATAAGCACTTATGTTGGGCAAATGATAATCAGAACTACTTTAGACATCGAAGAAATGGAGGAAGGTGACGTGATGACATTAACCACTTTTTTCACTAGTATAAGTGTAAAAAAAAAAGAGCAAACCAGCAAGGTCTTGGTTAGGAACTTTTAGTTCTGGCATTCTTGAGGATGTTACTTTGGCACATACCACCTACCTAAAACATTGTTGCAGACCAAGTACACATGCCACTTCATAGCTATAGTATTGATTAATGCCAGTCTTGTACTGCCATGACACACTGCAAAAATCATCCAGGAATGACTTGAGGAACATAGTTTACAGAGTTTAAAGTGTTGACTTGTCCTCCAAATTTCTCAGATCTCAATCCAATCACCTATCCATCACAGAACTCTTAAACTCAGGTTCTGGAATCTGGAGGGCCAGTGTCCAAAAACTTCAGTGCTCTTTCTGCTTAAGCACAGCTGATTCAACTAACCTGGTAATTACCAGGTTCATTGGGTGCGTTTAGGTGTTGGTGAACCACAAACTGTGCTGGACACTGGCCCTCTAGGACTGGGGTTGAAAAGCCCTGTTCCTAGGATTGTGCTGGAAAAAAAACGTCTGATCCACAAAGGCCTTATCTCGCAAGATTTAAAGGATCTGCTTTGACAGGTCAGAGCCGTTTTGGAGGTGTATGGGGAACTACATAATAGTAGCCTGGTGGTTTTATTAATATGCCTGCTTGCATAAGATATTGGAATGAAATTGAAATATTTTCATTTATTGTACTATAAAAAATTTATATAGACCAGTGACTTAGAATAATAAATAAAATAATAAATCTTTTTTTCAAATAGTCATTAAATGGCTTTTTAAGTGCTATAGAAACTTATGATCAAGTGATAATTTTAAAAAAATCCCGAAACTTAAAATGTCTTTTTTTTATCTTTTTACTTTTAATTTTTTTTTTTTTTATAAAGAACAGTGTATCTGAATGTGTGCAGTGACGGCAATATAAAAAGCTTCACTTCAAGTCAAACAATTGGAGTTGCCAGCGAGTATGAGGTAATAAAATTCATGCAAATGTGAGCCAAAACAAGATGGCTGGCACTGCAGCAGATAGTGACCTTTAAGTTCATGATGAAAAACAAATGTCAAGTGTCTAAGAGGGAGGGCAGTTCCAGGCTTTGCAGGGATTTGCTGTGTTTTCTTATAGGCCACATTAATTCAGCTGACTATCAATATCTCTGAAAACAAGGGAGATGGAGCTCAAATCCAGCTTCTTATTTATTTAGAAAGCAACCTTTAGAGCCTTCTATTGATGTTGGTGGAGACAGTAGAGCCCAATTTGGACAAAATATAACCTTAAAGGTGTTGGCATATATTTTACAAAGTAACAATAAACCAAAAAACTATTTTTTCCCCCATATTAAGTAGTAAACATATAATTTGGAATATATACCTTTAATTTAAATATTTTAACAGAAAACTAACTAGATCTGTTCAATTATTAAGGCACTTTAAGAGCATCTTCAAATCACCTAGTAATTTATAATATCGTTCAATGAAGCCAAGAGAAAGCTTTAAAAAGTCATAAAAAAATGGCTGGATTAAGGAGAAAAAAATTAAGAGATGATGGAACTGCCACAGATGTGGTTTTATACACCCCTATTTGAAGCAGTTCTCCTTAGAGAAAACTGGGTCCTGGACTCGCCGGGAATGGAATGGGAGATCACTTGTGGATGAATTTGTTGCTGAGAGTCTTATTTCATCTTATTTTTCTCCAACAGAGATTTGAAAATCATGGAATTGCATTAAAATAACCTTGTAAAGTCACACTGCAGATTCACTCAGTAACTCCATTTTCCTAAACGGTGCAGTATCATACGTAGTGTAGACTATTTACTATTTATTTGGTACTACTGAGCGAATCTGCAGACTTGCACTATATTTTCCAAATACAGTAAGGTCACCTCAAAATAATGGAGTGAGAGATGAAGCCTGTTTTTCGGGGAGTCGCAGCTCCTTCCTGCTGCTTATTCATCACGCCTGGCAACCGGCGTTAAGTCTGAATAACCCTGGGCAAAAGCAAAATGCGCAATAGAAAATATGAGGTGGAAATGCCTGTCAGTGGCCTTCAAAGTAAGGCCTTCTAGAAACATAAAGACCGGATTGAACTATTTTATGACTTCACACGAATAAATGTTCCAGCCGCACAAAGGCAATTCATCTCCTTCTCTTTCAACATACAGGAGGAAGGAAATATATTTGTATGTCCTCCATTATGTACAGGGGTTTCATGGGTATGTGTTATGATCTATTAAAACTCATGCTTTGCTGTCCTGATAAAATAAGTGCCATCCTATTCAGAAGTCTGTAGACACAAACACACAACGGCTGAAGTTTTCCTGCTTTCCGTTTCCCCATGAGCAATGATAAATGCATCAAATATCTCGACGCACTGTGTTGCCAGAGTCGATACTGTGAACAAATGTGTCATTACTGTGGCACTTCCCTCGTTTTATTTCTTCACTGGACTGATGAGTGGAAGCAGACTGGGGCTAAACGTGGCCAATTTGGTTCACTCCCACCCCCTCCTCTCTTTTCGGCCCATTTCTGTCAGCAAAAGCCCAGGCTCTCTCTGACTCCGGTGAGATGGATAGTGCTGGTGAAAATATGTCCCCTACAATTCCATCATGGAGAAATTAGGAGAGGCAACATTACAGATCAGTTCACATATACAGTAGTCGGCCTGCGACATCCCCCTCTTCCTCTTCGCTCTCCCTCCCACCCTGACAGTTATTGTTTGGAGAGTGGGTGACAAGATTGATGCGCCTCTGTAAATCAGGAATGGGCACGAGTGGCCCTTTCCCCATCACATATCTATCATCCACAGAATGGAGATTAATAGGAAAGGGCCCTGTTCTTGGATTTGTTGAGGGCACTTGTTTCTTGACCTCTGGTAAATAATTAGATATCTTTGAGACCCGGCTCACCGTGACGATGGACAGGCAGGGCCTCCAGATGGGCTGTAATGGGGTGTGCAGTGAATTCCTGTGCAAATGCCCTTTTTTTTTTTTTTTTTTAAAGGATGAACATATTTCTCTGCCTTGTTTCATGGAACATGACCTACAATCGGTACTATATTGCAGTAAAATTATTAAAAGTAGGCCTATATCTTTCCTTTCCTTTTTTTTAAGGTGTGGACCTTCTAGTGAGCACACTGTACACTGTAGTCTTAAATGTGTGACACTTGAATGTGTGTATATATATATATATATATATTCAAGTGTCACACATTATACATGTAAAGATATACATGTATAATTTACATATATACTTTATATATAATATAATATAATATATAAAGTATATAATACTTTAATGTATATATGTAAAGTATATAATACTTTACATATATACATGTAAAGATTTCTGTAATATATATTTACATATATAGTGTATATACTATGTATATATATATATATATTACAGAAATGTAAAGATTTAAAATAATATATTTGTGCAAATATTGTATCAGTAAGTATAAAGATTAACACAATGCCTTACATGTAAAAACACAGCATTGTGTCCATCAAATCATTCAAATAAGGTTAACAATATAGAAATAATATAGATTTTATTGTTGCCCCATTTTTTAATAAAGTAAAACATTTCATTATTTAAGTTTAGAAATGAGCAAAAGTTTATAAAAACAGCTTAAACATGATTAATTTAGACATCTTTATCATACTTTGTACATTTATTTTTCAAGTACAAACTACAATCTATACTACCTGATTTTTATTTATATTAGCATGAAATTCTGGATTAACTTTAAAAAAATATACACTTAAGTAAATATTTTTCCTGGAAGTGAAGTGAAACACGATGACATATGGAGATATAACAGTAAAGACTTTTTTTCACAAATAGTTTGCTAAATGATTATTACAAAATACCTTGGCAAAATGAACACAACTTGTTTTTGTAATAAAAATAAAAATGTGTTTTTAGAAACAAACTCATTACCATGTTTATTAACCTCCTTGCAATCAGTTTTATTTGTTTGTTTGTGTGTTTTTTGTCGGGGTGGGGTGGTTACATTACACCATTGTAGAGCCCAGGTTCAAATCTGCATACAAAACTAACAGATTCATTGGTTGTACAATTTGGGTTTGCTTTGTTAAAATGTATCAGGATATCATAATAGTTTATACAGAGAACAGAAAGGAAGAAGGAAAAAAAACACAACTGAGCTGAGAAAAAAAAATTATCAAAGCTTTAGGCCCAGGGGCATGCTGGTTATTTTTATTTCCTTGTAATGGAGTTGCATTATAGCTCTATGGAATGTGGTTCCCTACTTTACATTATTTTTCATGCTTTACATGTTTTCCCAATGTAATTTTTTAATAATGACTTGTAAGGGGAAATGTACAAACAAATAAATAAAAGCCAACACGAATGCTTTTGCAACTTTCAGTTTTCAGATCAAAGAGCAAATATGTCTGCAATATAAAAATAAATGTATGCATAAACAAGAGAGGATTTTACATCATTTTAAATATATCTTAGTAGCAGGGCAGCGAATCTGTTTGCTGGTGTTATGGTACAGACTGTGAAGAGGAGGCTGGTTTACTATGACTCAACTGTGTGGAAAAACTTTTCCCCTTTTGAGCATTGAGAACTCCATGGACATCAGTTAAGATCATGTTAAATTTCAATTGAAGGCAATTTTTATTTTTATTAATTAATACAATGTCTGCTTCTAGAGTTACCTTTGTACATGAGAATTAGAGCGCACGCTGGTTGTGAGTGTATAGGGATTGAAATGATAGTTATTATTGTTATATAGCCTACAAGAGCTCATCACTTGCACATAAATAAAAGATACTATAAGCAATATATCTGATCAGTTAGGTCTCAGGATTTGCTTAAACCTGTTGTAAAGAGAACGAGAAATCTTCAAAACTTTCTTCTAAAACACAAAGAAATTTAATATCCAAGAATAAAATGTTATGCAAGTTAATATAACATAAGGACAGTCAATAAAACGGAAGAAAACAATCCTTCATTTAAATCCACTCTCCCCCACCTACCAATCCCACTTTATCTGCTTCTTCAACGTCCACTGCAGCAATAAGCAACAAATGATATTATCACTAGACGGTAAAATATTACTTTAATGGAATTGTGTTTGATATTTAAAAGTAGGCATTTATAGTCCAGTAGTCCAGTTCATGAAGCTAATTTTGCTTAGTGCTAAATTAATCTGCAATGATTCCTGCATTATCATGTAATAATATGTTGCAATATGTTTTATTGAATTTCAGCCAATTAAATTATCCTCTGTCGGGTTAGCTTATAAGGCACCTTAGAAAAGAAGGCAGTTATGGGTTTATTATTGTGGAGCAATTTACCTTGAGAAAATAATATTTTGCTCTCATAAGTAATTTTGTTTATTACTTTTAATGATTTCATTAAACAGATTCCTTCAGGCAAGCTACAGGCCTTTATGTTTTTTTATTTTGTCTTATTTTATTCCCCACCAGCACAGAAACACAAAGTCCAATTTAAAGATACAAACAGAATAAAAAGGGTTTGTTGGCTCATGTGGAAGATAATAATAACACACATCAATATGAAGGATCTTGGGCTGAGCAGCACATTTGATTTGATTTATTATTATTATTATTATTATTAGTATTATTAGTATTATTATTGTGGCTGGGTGTTTAAATAGGGCTTCTTATATAGCAAATGACCCTATGGATAGTTTGAAATAACCAAAATCATATTAGAATTTTCAATAATTAGCAAAAATAGTATTGTAAACGTTTAAAAATGAACCCAATCCATCTTTCTGAGTTTTACCAAAGTCTATAATAAATATAAAAGGGTACATTCTGATTTTCATAATCTTGCCTGACTTATTTGTAGTTGATGTGCCAGTTCATGAGTGTAAGACCCTCAAACATGGTATAAAAGATTATCTTGCATCAGCAGTTGACAAACAAAGGACATGAGATGCACATAGTCATCCTCAGCCAACACACCACCGAGCCCAAATATACCAATTGCTAATATACAAATCTAAAAAAGTTAAACGAAGTTAAAAAGCACCCACAACATTGTCTGACCTTTCAGTATCGTCATGTTCTTCCCATCTTTCATCCTCAGACTAAACTTTTATTATACTAAGATCATGCATTGTAAATCTCTGAGCCAGCTTAAGCTCACTCTCTGAAGAGGAATCTGTTATGAGTTAAAATTTACAGGCTAGGTTTAGCTTGATGAACAAATCAACCTCTAAGAATTCTGCCCATCCCTTAATTCACCTACAGAAGACGCATCATGACTAATCAAGCCATCTTGTATCTTGACATTCACGTTTAGTCAGGCATGTATGTGCTCAGTTAAGTCCTCTCTGCTTCTTTAGTTCTCTCTTCCAGACAAAGAGGGATTGTGTGGAGCGTCGGGTGATTTACATGCTGTTGGCCGGACTCAATGTGCCGCTCCATGGGAAGGCAGCGTGGGCCTGCCAGCTGTCCTCTGATCCCGTTAAGCATGCCAGGCACGGTGCCATGAGGCTGTAAGCCTCCTCCAATCATTCGTCCTACCTCTTTGAAAAGAAAGTCTGTTGACCTCAGATAGAGCAAGTGAAATTTCCAGCACATTAAAGCAGGCCTGCTTCTCAATGACCAGAGAAGAGAGCTGACCCATGTAATCGCAGATGGTATTGTTCTCGGGAATCGTCTTGACGCATGGAGTAGGGTTTTCACCTACAACTGCTGCATGTATATAGGGCCGTGGCATTCTTCGACTGTTTCTGTCCATGGTTCAGGCGTTTTGCATTACTAAAATGTCACAGACTGGCTGAGAGTCGTGCACAGTGAATAAACTTGGCTTGGCCCAAGCTCTTCAGCTCTCCTGTTCTCTTGCCAAGAATGACGGGTATAAAAGGGCACTAGCACAAGCTTGGCTTCCTCACACTAAAGTACTTGCTGGTAGTTGTTTTTCGCTCTTGTTTTTCTATGCTGTCATTACTTTTCCACATCTTCTACTGATGATACAGTAATACAATAGTATGACCCTAGTCTAGTTTCCCAAAGAAAAAAAGGATGATTCTGGCACCACATTGACCATTTCCTGTGAAAATTGCATGATTTTGCCAAGGATGTTTTACATTTTATAGGCACTTTTAAACAAAGTGACTTACATTTGATGCTGAATCCAAGCACAGAGCTGAAATCTTCAGGGTTAAGGTCCTCACTAAAGGTCCCAACAGTGGCTCTCTGGCAACCGTCCCATCGCTACCACAAAACCTTAATGTTAACTATCAATCTATCAACTGGTAAGTTGAATAAAATATTTTTATATATATATTTTTTGAGAGCATGTATGCAAGCATCCAAATAACACTTTCTAAGGAAATGAGCAGGAAAAAAAATCACTTAAGTCTCTTGTGTGCAAACGGCTTGCAAAAGGATACAATCAGATTATGTACAACTTCTATTTTAATCATCATAGAAACTGTTATGGTACGTAGTTGCTGAAAAACTGAAATGCTGCCCCATAAGATTTGCACCCAAAGGACCAAACTTGGTGAAAGAAAATCAGTCCATGTATCTGTTCAAAATGAGGTGTTAAAAATAATCCCAAATGTAAGCTGAGCTAGCAGATGCTATAGAGCGTTGCTGCAGCAAATTTCAATGATAACCTTGATAAATATAGAAACCTAAAGTAAATTTAGATAAATTAATATGCAAGACTGAAATATTAAGTTTCAATGTCCGCTTTTATAATATTCAACATGGTGGCATGGCGGCATCAAAAGTGATTTATTTGTTTTTATTTATTCCTGAATGAAAACATGTATTTTTAAATGTTATTTAATAAACATAATTACACAGTTCTGATTATCATTTGTGCTAAAAAAAAAATAAAATAATTTCAGGTTTTCATGCTGCAATGAATGAATGAATGAATGAATGAATGGGAAAAGTCTGTCCTAAAAGTTTTTCAGTGGTGGAAAATGTTCAATAAATATAAATGTCTCCTTACAATAAAACATCACCAAATCAATATATATATATATGATCATAATTAGTTGAGGTCCGTATTATTAATACCTTGAGTAGGAGTAATCTAGGAGTATAAATGTTCATCTGTAGATGATTACCATGCAAACAATTAGAACAAGGAAATTAATCTGCATTTATATTATACGATTTTGTTTTTTATAACAAATGCGAAGAGTGGTTATGCTTGACCTTTTGTAAACATGTTTGATTTTGTCTTCTGACCTGACGAAGAATAAAAAACCTATTTATAATGTGAATCTCTTCGACTGACTTAATCTAAAGCTAGCGAGAGAGAGAGAGAGATGGAGAGATAGAGAAGGAGTGAGAGAGTGCACAGCAATGATTTGATTAATAAAAGTCTGAAATTTACAGGCAGAAAATAATCTATAGATGTGATGGAGTGGAACATTTCTCATCAAACTGTGAAAATTCGCAGATCCCAGAAGAACCACGGCTCGGCAAAGTTCCATCCGTCCAAATATATGGCTCTGCGGAACACAGACTTGAGCTCAAAATGAGAAATTTGATGGCACACGCAGCGAGTGTCGCAAACCTAATTTCAACATCTGAGAGTAGATTGAATACCTCCATTCATTTTGGATAATTTAAAAGGCTTCGGACTGCCTATTTTTTTTCCACTGTGCCAGATCCCATGTGAATCCACTCAAAATAGATGGGGAATCTACAATAATTAAAAGCTGGAGAAACATCAATCCATTTTTCAAATCACTGTGAGAGGACTTGCAATCCTCGAAATCCAGCATCACCTATTGACATCAATCAGCGCATGTGTTTGAGAAAATAATACTTGTAATTGTATTACTGTGTCGTTGAAGTGCTGGTCACTGATGAGACCTCTTTGATGGGTTTTTATGAAACAAGTTCCTCCAAGTGGACATCTCTCTGCTAAACGCATAAATACTGCTCAGCGTCAATTGGCCTGGCAAAGCTGGCATGCACAAAACATAGGATCAGTTGGCCAGTGATTTACACAAGAAAGAGCAACTGTGCATTATTTCCTCTATAAGAATATAAAAAGAATTGCCATGATGCACACATCACTTATTTAATTCAACATTTTCCCTTAGATACTGAAATAATTGCAATCATTACAGTTAAACACACGTACTGGCACAAAAAAAATCAAAAGTGACACTGCAAGATAGTAACACTATGGACATATTAAAATGGAGTAAATGGAGCCTATCCCAGGAGACTTTGGCCACGAGATGGGGTACACCCTGGACTGGTGCCCATCCATCACAGTGCACACACACACACACACACACACACACACACACACACAACAACAAGCACACACATCAGGCAATTTGAGAAGGCCAATTAAACTAATCTGCATCTCTTTGGCCTGTGGGAGGAAACCAAAGGAAATACACTAAGCATGGGGAAACCTGCAACATGCAAACACCACACACACACACACAGACCCGAGGCAGGAATCCAACTCTTGACCCCGGAGGTGTCAGGGCCACATGTGTGAATCACTACACCACCATGCTTCTCCATTTCTTTAAGCAATCACATATTAATTTCTGTACCACATTATGCTACTGAGGAGGAGAAAAGAATATGCATTTTTAATAAAAAAGGGTGTTTTTTGTTTGTTGTAAGAAAAAAAAACAATTATAAACCGGTCACACATCTTTCTTATTACTACAAATACAGCAAATTATGAATTGCATCTAAGCCAGTTCCCGAACCCCAGCCACTGGATGCAGTGCCGGTCCCAAGCCTGGATAAAATGGGAGGCTTGCATCAGGAAGGGTATCCAGCGTAAAACCTGTGCCAAGCTTGTGTACAGACCGGATGGTCCAGGGTGGCGAGCCCTTGACGTGAACAGCCGAAAGAACCACAACAACATGTAGCATGGGCACCTTGACCAGTCTGGCTACACTGCCCCATACCCTACAAGCTATGATGTTTCGTGTGTTGTGATGCCTTACCGTCATAGCCAGTCTTACATTTTTTGTCAGCAATTTGTACTACAGAGGTGCTAGCCTTTTCTCCTCATTCCCATTAAACAGCTTTTGCCTCCCATGACCTGGTCACCTGTTTATTAGTTGTGCTTATGTAGAAGACTTTTGGCATGGACCATCCACTGCATACTGGGAATGCTCACAAGACCTACTGTTTTGGAAATATTCTGACCCAGGTGTCTAGAGCTATCATAATTTGTTCCTTGCATTTTTCCCGCTTGCAGCATGTCAACTTGACTAAACTGTTTGCTTGCTTCCAAATATTTTCCACCCCTTGACCAGTCCCACTATACCAAATAATCAATATCATTCACCAACCACCATTAACATTGCTAAAAGTATCTTACTATGCATATAGCGGATGTCTTGGCACAAAATAATGTAAAATTGTGAATATTGACTTACTTTGTTTATTTATTTCTTTATTCATTTATTCATCTTTTTAAAAACTTATGATCAAACTTCAGTGTGTGAAAAAGCTCTGGACTGGTCACTGTATGTGTTCATATGTATGAGTGTGTGGGTGTGAAAGTATAGAAAGAAAGGGAAGCCTGTGAGAGAGGGGTAAAAAAAAAAAAAAAAAGAAACTCTAACACAACTGATGAGAAGCTGTCAGAGAAATCAATGCGTCCATGTTGCATACGGCTCCCCTTCTAGTGATCATTAGTTTGTATGCGAGCTCAGTTTCCACAAAAGACCTTGAGGATCCTTATTGTAATTCCAAATTGCTTGGGCAGGTATATTTATTTATTTTAGGATGGGGGAGAGGTAGGATCTCTGAAGACCCTTAATTCTCAGATGCCTTAACAACCCCGAAGCCACCTAGTAGCTGGAATATACACATCTGACAAGTATGCCCAGCGCTGTCAGCTTTTGTGATGTTGGGAATCCATTGCTGTAATTGACAACATGTTGAGATGCTGAGAAACTAATCATTCCAGATCACTCCGCTCTTCCATGTCGGCCTGCTCTAAGCCTCGCAGACAATGGCCGCAGGGCAGATTTCCAAGTGTGGTGGATTGTAACAGTTTATTAGCAAGACATGCTTACCACAGGGTACTGAGGAGGATTCACTACTCATACCAATTACTGGTGTATTATAGTGTTTGACTTTCAGTTTGAAGTCTGAACTTGATTGACAAAGAGTTAAGGAGGAGAACATTGTTTGCTGGAATCGACCATCCATAATCTAGGCTTGATTTAATACGCCAAGCCATATGCCATGAAATTACATGACAATGCGTTTTTGGTGTGTGTTCAGCGTTGTTACAGCAGATGCATTGTTAAAGTTGTGGTCAATCCCATCTGTGTGTTGCTCAGACCATTTTGGTATTCCACATCATTAATTTCAATCAATTAATCACTTAAAGGACTTTGAGGAGCATGAGAGAGAGAGAGAGAGAGAGAGAGAGAGAGCAGATTCACAAAATGAAGAATGTTTGATTATTGGGTTACTATATCTCAGACAACTGTATTGTCCCATGTAAGTGTTATGACAGTTTGACTTTGTTCACAATACCAGATTTTAATCTGATTTTTTATTTTTTATATAAAATCCTAGATCAAATATATAGCTGACATGTGGTCATGCGACTTTAATGAGCAGATCGGAATTCATGCAACTTTTTGTCTCTGTGAATGCATAAACTGCTGAAGTCATCGGTCAGCACTGGCAGCGCAGGGATTTCATTTAAACAATGGAAGACAGTAGAGAAAGTAGTCAGTAAAGGGACAGTGAAATCAGTGATTTAGTACATATTTGGGGCAATGAGAACTGCTTGCCATCCTCCAGAGCTAAATCTGCCATACTGTTTTGCAAAAATCCCTTTTTTTTTAATGAATGAGTTGTCACACAAATCTTAAGTTTATTTTTAACCCAAATAGCGTGGAAAAAAAACTAATCAGATGATGAATGCATCCACAGATAAAAGTTATTTGTAATTAAGAATGGGAACCACATGACATGCAAATCTGATCTGACCAATAACATCTAAATTTACCAATGTGATTTATAATATGAATATATTGCTAATGTTTTGAAGTTATTAGACATTCGTGATATACTTAAACAAAAATAAAAATTAAGTAATAAAACATTTTTGGACAATGGGTACCATTCAATCACGCTTAATGTCTGTAGAGTTTCACATGTCATGTGTGTGTTTGTGTGGATTCCCTCTGGGTTCTCTGGTTTCCTCCCACAAACATTCTGCTAGGTCGATGTACTATGATAAATTGCCACAAGGTGTGTGTGTGCATGCCTGCATGTGTGTGTGTGTACTGTATGCACGCTCACATGAGAATGTGTGTATGCATAGTGCCCACCTTTACAAAATGATATTCCTGGGACAGAAACCGGATCCTCCACAATCCTCACCATGATAAAAGGTTACTAAACAATGTTACAACGCTGGAGACAGTGTTTTTGAAATGAGCCATGTCGATTATGACATGTGTACATGTTAAAATCTTAATCTGTCTGAACAAATGAATCTGTATGGAAAATCATATTCAAAATGTATTCTCATTAATTGGAAGTTAATAATGAAGGAATTCAAACTGTTAATAAGTTAAGAAGCATATAGTAAATGCGAGTGCAGATATTTCCTGAGAAAGGGTGGAAAATGTTATTGGCAATTTCTCATCATTTCCATCCAGCACTCCCTTACCTAACCAAGTCTCACTGTCTCTCTTTCACTTTCAGACTTTAATTTCTGTGATAGGCTTCAGTAAGCAAATGCAAATGTGTTTAATGATTTGCATCACTAGATCATTTCTGGGTTTAATATGCTTTGGTATTCTGGTCAAGGACTCAAATTTGATTTGGAGGTCTTTGCTAGCTCCCAAAGACAGCCCTAATCACATATGCAATATTAGTGAGGGCAAAAATGGGAAAGAAATTACACAATAGTTCCCGATAATCAAATTCTTCATCATCTAGGTGAGTCTATATTACTCCTTAACTTCCAATGAAATTTAATTTGCTTCAACTTTAAAGTAAAATTCAGTCTACTGACAAATATGAGGCACATGGATATTATCAACAGCTACTGTGGGATGTTGCATTGTTATTCCTTAGAAATTATCTATCTATCTATCTATCTATCTATCTATCTATCTATCTATCTATCTATCTATCTATCTATCTATCTCATTTATATTAGTAAAAATGTAATTTCTTAGCAAGCAAAATACTGTAAAGATTTATGTTTAAATAAATAAACACTTTTTAAATTCCTAGCTTTTGGATTATTCCATGTGATAATATATTTTTGGAAGTATTCCTTGTTTCTGGCAATAAATCTCTATAAAAACAATTTTTGCTAATAGACTTAGAATATTTGAAACGTAATGTTAAAAAAAGGAAATAAACTTAATATATCGCTTACAGTCAAATCGATGTGTCATTTGCTGCCTTTTGTGTGTCTATTATTTACATTTGTGTGTATATATATATATATATATATATATATATATATATATATATATATATATATATATATATATATATATATATATAAAATCCACATAGATCATATAGTAACAACTGCTGAATTATGTTTTAAATTTTTCTACAACTAAGTTTCAAGTTCACCAAAGTATTCAAGATCACAAACATAAGTTCAATAGATGTGGCAATATATTTAATTTTGTTAAAGCATTTATCTATCTAAAATCTAATTTTTACTGGCTACCCAGAAGTCAGTGTACTGGTATCAGTACATCATACTTAAACCCCAAGTTTCTTTATTGATCACTTATACTCCAGCCTGCTCCAAAAATCCAATTAAACAGCACTTCTGTCTGGCATCTGAAGCTATTATGCCATCCTCTGGGTTGGTGAAGTTAGCCACAACAGGAGATTAAGCTTGCTGATATGGTTTTAACCACAGACGTACATATACAGTATGTACTAATACAAATTCCGGAAAATTGGGACGTTTTTAAATTTGAATAAAATCAAAACTAAAAGACTTTCAAATCACATGAGGCAATATTTTATTCACAATAGAACATAGAGAACATACCAAATGTTCACACTGACAAATTTTATGCGCAAAATGAGTTTATTTAAAATATGATGAATTCTTTAAAAAACAACATTCCTCAAATGGCAAAGGTTTTGTAAATTATTTACAAAGCATAACATCATCAAAAGATTCAGAGAAACTGAATGAATCTCTGTGTGTAAGGGACAAGGCTGAAGACATTTGTTGGATGCAAATTCAAATCAAGTCTTCAATTGCATACAAAAGAATACATTTTTGTGAATATGGTGACTTTAAAAAAAAAAAAATTATAATATATATATATCTTTCTGTGACCAAATGTCCATTGCATACTGTATCCTCAGTTTTCACCTTGCGGGAACATTTTACAGTTGTTGTTGTTTTTTTACTGGAGAATAAAGGTTAGGGTTACAGTAATATTCATACATATTTATTCATTCTAAGCATAAAATTGTGATATTTAATTGCTTACTGATTTTGCTAGTTTTAGAGATTTTTTTAAGTCAAATTTTTGGTATTAATAAAAGAGCTTGTCAAGATCGAAAGTAGTGAAAAACAGCAAACATTTTTATATTTTCCTTGTAATGTATATATTTAGCTGTATATACATGTTACTAATTACCTGCATTAATTATGTCAGAATAGTAAGAAACAATTGTGTGCGTGTGTGAGCAAGAGAGCGAGAGTTGGTTTAAAGAGCCAAAAAAGAGACTGAGCTAAACCATTCTTTTCTGTCAAAAGAAAAAAAAAAACAGGTCACTATGCAATAGTGATGTCTACACTGGATCTGTGTTGGGAAACTCTGTGTTGGAAATTTTTCATAAATCATAGTGTGGGGGGAAAAAGATGAATTATTAGAGATGTTTTGGACATGGAAAGGTCAGCTGTTAAAATAGGTCTAGACTGACATTATATGTAGGTAAAGGTGCTCCAGTTAATCATGAGCAGACTGTCACAGTGCAGTTATTTAATGAGTTGATTCAGCAGCCCAGACACAGCGAGTCTAGTCCTTATACTGGGCTTTAATAACACTGCCACATGGGATTCTTCTCTGCAAAATCCCTCTCAGTCTGGAGCTGGCCTTGTTGAACATTTATGTTCTTGTTTCCTATTAATTATTATATTCCTGCACTTCACTTACTTCAATCATGCATCCACTGGCTTATCAAATTGTGTATTATGGCAAAAGTGCAATGTAAGCAATACATTTACCACAAATGAGTTTTATTAGCCCTACAGTAATGCATACTTAATGCACTTTCTATTTTTTTCCCCTTTTTGCTACATTGAGTCAGGGTATGGATTGCTTAACACACATTATATTGGGGTATTATAATTAAACTGAAATAAAACTGATTAAAATGCCATGCAATGCCTCTCCTCTGTTTTGTTATATTATTTCGCTCCATTAGCTCTAAAAAAGCTTATGTTGACAGACATCAGGAAAGGGGTAATGGAACGGGCCTGTGAGAAATTAAGAGCTTGTTGGGATGCTGAAGAAACAGTTTAAGTTGTGGAAATGATACCACAGATGGTGTGTTTCTGTAGGCCATATGAAATGCCACATGGCACTACCATTGACATGCCACTTACAAAAGCAAACATGTGCCTGGAAGCTGATGGAGAAAGATTTATCAGCCTCAAATCAAGCCCCAGCTATCTCACTTGGAAGTCTAAATTAAAGCTGATGGTGTACGTGCAACTTTTATGGAGCATTCTAATTCAAATATTCGGGTAAAAACTCGTAAGTTAGTATCATTAATTCCGATAAATTTCCACTGTATATGCCTGTATAAGGCCTGGGTTTACGATGGAAATAAAGTCTAAGGTTAAAATCAATTTAAAAAATATCTAAAATAGTTTTTATAAATTAAACGGGATAGGGTGGGGGGATGATATTTAGCCCGAGAAATTCTACAAACAAAATCTATGGAATGAATGAACAACCTACCAGTTAGATGGATGAGTGGGTGGAAGGATTTATACACTGGTGAACAGCTTGTATAATTAAATTAATTAATTGTGATGGATGGATGAATGAATTAATTAATTTCTTGATTCTAAATGGGTGTGTGGATAGATTGACAAATGTATAGATAAACAAACAAATAAACAAACAACTTGTATTATTGAATAACTTGTGGATGGATGGATGGATGGATGGATGGATAGATAACAGAATGGATATATATATATATATATATATATCTTTGCATCTTTACTACTTCTATCATTAAAGTATTAGGCATGTTTGTTTCACCATCACCACCTCGATCATGTCTTCCCTCCATTTTTGAGTGCCAAGGGAGGAGTAAAACTGCTGAGAGAGGATGATGTGTGTGTGCAGATGTGGGTGCATATGCGTGATAGATGGGTAAAAATGTGCATGGTTCAACAATATCATGGTTATTATACATACCTGTGTTGTACAGTAGGCCGCTAGGCTACAACTGCAAAGGGGGGGCAGCAATACACCGTCAGCCACATTCGTTCCTGTAAGCCACAGAACCACTGGGATCCAATTTCATCTTTTGTGTTTTTTGTTTTTTTTTTCTTGTTTTTTTCTTATCTTAGGCTGCAGGACATAAAGAAGTCCGACATAATAATCACATGTACTGAATTCAGCCATATTAGTGAAGAAGACACAAGACAAATGCAAATTGATATTCTTACCAAGGCAGAATTATAAATTTGGTCCAGCAGGCAAAGGCAGAGATGGACCAAAAAGAAGAACAAAAAGCTGGTTGCGAGTGCATAAAATGTGTATTAGTGCACCGGGGTGTGTTGTGTCCTCGGCACAGGAACTGCTTTTATTGTAGGAGCAATACCAAACAAATCACTGCTATATCACAAAATGTCCCCGGTCAAAACTGGCTGGAGGCAAGTGATATCTCCAAGTAAACAGTATATGAAGACCATATCTTAAAATGATAGATCACCTCATTTTGCAGTGACAGAGGTCTTTCCTGCCACAAACATCCGTCATCAAAACTTCAAATCATAGATGGAGTAGGAGTGCAGGCAAAGAGAACGCAGGAGAACTGGTGGAGATTTGACACATACGCACACGCACACATGCACACCAGCACGCACTCGCGCGCGCGCACACTCAGCTAAACCAATTTAATGCCCATTAGATACACATGCATACAAAAATAAAAGAGACAAATTCTCTATGACCTCACCATCTGATGGGTGACATTTTAAACATCCAGGTCAGACGTTGGTTTTGCTAGACTTATCTTAATCAAAATGCCTATAGAAATGTTACTAAAGCCAACAGAAAGCCACTGTTTTTTTTTATGTCAAGAACTGTCAAAAATATCGAAACTGATAAGCAAAAACAGAATTAATTTCCCTATTCAGTATTATTTTATTTTATTTTATTTTATTATTATTTTTACATCACCATTTGTGAAAGAAAAATGGAAACAAATGCATGTATCCATTGCGGAAAAGATGTGATTGTTCAGTATAAGTGTTAGAATTAAACTGTATAAGAAATAAAGTACTGTATAAGACGTACATGAAATAAACATATTTTAATTGGTGTAGAAATCGCACAATGCTTCATGGCAAGCTTTTATGTAGTTTTCCTATAACAGCATGCCACATTTTTTTTTATGTTAATGCAATTGAGGTTGTCAAGCTTCCATATTTACCCCCTATATTGTCCTAGCTTACAAGAACAACATTTTAAGCATCTAACAAACTAAAAGGGAGCTAAATATGAGAACTTTTTTAGGACAGGTGATTACTTAAATAATCTTTGCATGGGTAAGGTCTAAATTGGATCTACATGGAACATTTTCTGAAAAGGAAAACCTCTGTCGTAACGGCAATAAAGAGGTTTCAATGTTTAAAGGAACCTCGCTTTGTTTCTTCAAAATATGATAGACATTCTGCTATATTAGGTGAGGTATGATCATAAAGGTTTAAGAAGTGCATGCATGCTAGAGGGAAAGAGAGTAAGAGAGAGAGAGAGAGTGTAAAATACAGTATATATCCACAGCCCAGCAGCTGACTTTGTCCTGAATATACTGTAAGTTAATCCCAGGAGACTGAATGCATAATTCTGCATAATACTACTAAACCAACAGAAGATAAACAACACAAATCAACTTCATCATCATCATCATCATCATCATCATTATTACCTTCTAATGTATGGGCGAATGTGTACAGGATTGTGTAGAGGGTATCATTAATAGTTCTAATAGAAACTTAAATCCAGATGATTTTAGAGATTTAGTTCTAAACTGTTTCTATTAAATTAATACATTTATTGTAATTACTAATAAGTTAGACCTGTTTTTAGTGTATTTATACATTATATTTTAATTGCAATGTGATTAGTTGTAAATACATTTTTTTCGCTTTATTATTTTCTTTGTTTTTCAAAATGAAATCGTTCTTCTCCCAAGAAATTAAATGTGTTTTGATAACAGCTGATATTAAAAGTTTCAGTACTGAAAAATCATGTGGTATTGTCCCACCTTTACTAATCAGTATTTGTTAGAACCTTTTGGCCTTTTTAATTCTACATGAATTTTCTTGGGTATACTAGTGTGCTGATTTATAAGGATTTGGACTCCTTGGTTATTTCATGAATCGTGGAGATCTTTAGTTTCTTCAGGAAATATCAAGCAGCCTTTTTATTTTATATCTGAAAAGTCTATTATTTAACATTCCCATTGCTCTAACAGCATACACAAATATACACTCATATTTACCTAATCTGTACACATCTATTATTAGTGTCTAGTATTACTGTATCTAGTATTAGTGCAATATGAAGGCAAAAGACATAAAATAAACATTTTAAATGATTTCTCTTAAGTTGTGAGCAATACTAACTGAGATAAACATTTCTGTTTCTAATGAGTGCCTTAAGGCCAGTGTCAGCAGTATCGATTTATTGGAGCTCAACATCATAATTGTCAGGCCAATAGACCCCCCACCCGCTACTCCCAAATACACACACACACACACACACACACACACACACACACACACACACACACACACACACACACGCATTGCACTTGCTCCCTGTACACTGCCTGGTGGCGGTTGAAAAATGCCACATTTTGTATACAAGCCAGGCAGTGTTTGATGTATGGCATGAGCTTATTGCAAATGAGACAGGAGAACATAATGCAATAAGAGAAGCAAAGCAAAGAGAAAAAGGAATCATTTTTCATTGTACTCTTGTATGAAAAATTCAAAAGACAGAAATCATGTTTTAACGTCTTTTCCACAAATATTACTTTCTAATATTTAAACCAAATTGTTTACAATTCGCTGGAAAAGAAAAGGAAACTGGTAAGGATTTTAAAGTGAGTGCAACCAAGATAGGGTTTTTTAAATTATACTTGAAACTGTATTAAACATGTTAAAGTATCGATTAGATCCTAATAAAAAATGTCAGGTTTTTAATATCCTTTCATTCTGTCTGGGATTTTTCTTTATTTCTAGTTCTGTATTGGGGGTGGTGTGTGTGTGTGTGTGTGTGTGTGTGTGTGGTGGGGCGGAGGGGGTGCAAAATTAATTCAACCCATCTGCACCAGCTCCTGTAATTCATGTGAAAAACTAATTAGACTTTCAAGTGTTGCCTTTAAAACAAACATGACCTTACAACCATAAAATATAAAAATATTTTGAGAGGGTGGAAAAAAAATGTTGTACTAAAGATTTAGCCAGGCCGAAATATGTCTGCGTAGGCTGTCTCTCATTAACATACCGTGCATAAACAATAAACACGCGGCCTAATTTGCATATAAATATAAACAATTCATTGGCGTATCAGGATTCTAGTCACACGTACACTGGGCTATCAGCTTACATTTCTGTGTGGCACCAAGTAAAAAAAACAATAATCATTTTTTATGGCGTAAGGATCAGGCTTTTTGTCTGGCTAAAACTGCCCTCGATTTTATGCACATTGTTTTTAGTTAATGATTTTCAGCTGTTTGTTGTTCCTCTGATAGCATGAAAATGTACCATATGCTCCGCCAAAAGACAAATGATTAGCAAATGAAATTCTGGACAGCTGTCTGACTGAAAGTGTTTGGTTGATAGCATTCTGCTATCATAATTAGCTTAAGCTTTGGGTTAATTAACTTTCTACCTGAATATGCATAATAATGGAAACAGTGCGAGAGGAAAAAGGTTGGGGGGGGGGGGAGCGCTTCCATCACATCACAACAACAGCAGCAGCTTTTTTTTATTTGCTATTTCAAGAGCATATTAGAATTTCAAGAGTGATTAATCCCACGAATGTTCTCTCATACTGTAGATCTTATTTGCGTGCCAGATAATACTGAAACAATTGGAATCTATTATAACAACAGAAATGGCATTTTCAAATTGTAATTAAAGTTCGTGAATGGAAGTGCTGATTTCCCAGCACTTTTTTCCGAGCGAGGAACGTCAGCCAGCTTGTAGACGAGACAGCTATGACAGAGCGGGCTGAATGTATCCATGTATCTCAGTCATGCTTTATTAATGTTGAATATGTTCTGCCATATTGATGATTAACTCTTTTGTTAGAGTTTCTTTGTCTCGCATCAATTTGATTTTAGCTGTATTGATGTACTTCTTTCAAGCGTACTCTATTTTCACATTTTTAAAGGAAATTTCTCTTTCAAACAAAAACCGGAAAGTAATGTGTTTACCGATTCCGATGCTGTTTTATTGGTTGTGTGTTGAATTTTTGTTATACTGGAACTCTAAGAACTTAGCATGGCTTTTAAGGGATCTCAAACCTATAGAATAAGTTTCCTTTTTGTTTTCCTCACTCACCATGTTTGTTGCAACATAATATTGATTAATCTGGTATAAAAGCACTGGAGACAACAAACCTTGGATTAGAATCTGGACGCACGAGATGACTAATCTGCTGCTGCATCACTCTTTTTTAGGTACGTAGATATTTATCCCTTAAGCAAGGGATGAACCCTCTTGCATTACCATCATGAGGTAGTCTAGGAGCATTGTGGGTAATCTCAGAAACCATTACACCAACATAGTGAGAAAACTCTTTTAAAACTTAACTCCATTACAAAATAGATGCTTTTGAAAATCACAGGTTAATAAGCAGGACACCCGGGGTGGTTTTACAGCACTAATAACTCCTCTCATACAAACCCCAAAGCACTGTTCGGCTATTTAACTTTCGCATCATTTGTAAATGAACCATTGAGTCATGGAGGGAGGAATAGGACATGACCGTATCCCTCTTTGAACTTCGTGCATGATTTACCAAAGTGGCCACTAACTCACTGCTCGTGTTAAAGACACAACGGAGAGGCCTGAGGCAGCTGCTCGTGCAGCCTGGACGCTGATTTTCGGAGTAAAGAGTGCTGTTTACATCCCCCAAAGCACTGGCGAGTCTAGCACTTCATTCTGGAGGAAGTCATGCTTGTGAGTGACGTGGTGAATATATCGCCTGCTCCTGAGAGAACAGGAGAGAGAATTATACTGTATGCTCCACCATGCATGGCGCTGGATAAAGCACATTTTACAAAGACTGAAGAACTTTTTATTTTTCTCAAGAGATGAGCAGTGTGTGCGAGAAGCTGGACATGGACATTTGTCCCAAATATATTTCTGTAGTAATTTCTCAGACACTCAAATTTATACATAAAAGTGTGTTTTATATATACACCAATCAGCTACATTCATTAAAACCCAAAATATTAAGCCTGACATTGTATGGGTTCCCCTTGTGGCACTGGTGCAGCTCTGGCTCATCGGGGCATGACTTCCACAAGACCTCCGGGTTACTGGTGCCTTGTTTATCTGCAGCATTCCATAGATGCAAAATCAAATCCGGGGAATTTGAAGGCCGGGTCAAAAACGTTGAACTTTTTTTGCCTGCTGAGCCCCATATCCAGCAGGCTGTGATGCTCTAGGTGTTCTAATACCTTTCGATCACTCCCAGCATTAATATTTTTCTGCAAGTCATGCCAAATTAATTGTAACACAGGATACTATTCTTTGTAATGCAATAATAAAAGTGCTGTACTGGACATAAGTGCTGTATTTTGTACCTAATAACGTAATATGCACAACTATTAGCAATAATTATACATAAACATTTACATTACTTTGTTTAAAAAAATGACCACACACATGAGGGTGTGTCTAGGATAAGTAATTTACTGATGGTCTTGGGAAAATTGATCTATAGCATTTTGACAATCTAATTAATTATCATTTATTTATTTCATTATTTATTTCCTCAAAAAATAAGATGAAAAATCCTTATTATAATGTAAAAATATTAATATGGCATTAACACCGTCTTACTACTTGAAATGATCTTAACATATTAGCTTTTTAATGACATTTGAAATGATTAACATTTTTATAATAATTGATAAAACGTTATCTTTTGCTTTATATTATTATTTACAGGTAACATTAGTTACAAAGGCTGTACAGAACTTCACTTTACAGTACAACATGATAATGCATTATCAAGGCTATATTTCTAGCACATTATTGTATATATTTGAAACATTATGGGTCATGATTAGGGTTTATAGAGATCAAATTATTGTACTTAAGACGAAATCAAAAACAACTTGCAAAAAATTACAGATGCATGTATTATGATTTATGAGCATGTGCTTCATAGAATGTGTTAGTGTTCTTACTTTCTTTTTATCTGGTCAGTCTCTCAATGCGTGTGTGTGTGTGTGTGTGTGTGTGTGTGTGTGTGTGTGTGTGTGTGTGTGTGTGTGTGTGTTTGGTGTGTGTCTTTTGGCTAGAGAGCTGTCTTGGCCACTTCATGAAAGTTTTATTGAGCTGTCAAAAAAAAAGAAAAAAAAAATCAAAATTGGCATTATTTTGAGAGATGTTGAGGGCGCCATTTTTTCTTCTTCTTTTGGTTAATGAACATTGCTCACTCCCCTGTGGGCTGGTTTGCAGGACAGTGAGAGTGAGACTCTTTGTCTGTTCTCACTTTCTTCACTGAACTTGTCTGAGCTACTGAACTCATCAAATTCATATTACAAGATGGGGGAAAATGTCACTTTTATTTATCTTTCCTTGATTTCTTTTTTTTTTTCTTCAAATCTGATGAATTAGAATAAATGTCACAACCTGCATTACTGTATGTTTAGAAACATGGATTTAATGAGGTTGGCGGATCTTTAAATGAAGCCGTGTGGTCACAGGAAGAGATGGCTCATGCTGATCTTTAGATATACATGTCGTTTAATCTTATTAACCCATTGTATCACTCAAATGAATGCTATCAAGCGGGTGTAATTGAACATGTGTGCTGACATTCACACTGTTTGTCTTTGATCCATTTTTAATATCATGCTCTCTTTGGCTCGAAACCCTCTTGACTTCAGCGACCCTGCACTTCTCTCTGCTTCAGAATTCTCACGCAGGTCTGAATCTCAGCCGATGCCCCTCAGGAGTTCACCTAGGTATAGTAATTCTATTCAGTGTGTACCGAATAAACATACATCCAGAGGAATATAGCATGAAAAAGATTTTAGTTGCTTTCTCTCTTTCCCTCTTTTTCTCTTTCTTTTTTGCCTTGTTGAAGTTACACTACAGCATAACCAGTCGTAGTAGTAATAATAGTAAAAATAGTAATATTAATAATAATAATAATAATAATAATAATAATAATAATGATAAATGTATGCCTTGCATGAAAAAAAGAGTAAATCAAAAATGCAAAACAAAAAAGTTTTCAGCTGCTATAAAGGGCTAGGTGCACGATAGGATAACACTTGCCCAAAAAACAAAAGCCTGTCACACACCTCCTCCACTCTAAAATCCTTAAAATGAAAGAGGGATATGAGTCAATTATGGTGTGTGTGTGTGTGTGTGTGTGCTTATCTCTAGCAGGCACTAAACATGGATTTGGAAAGCAGCTTTTCAAAAAAAGGGGGGGGGGGGCAACGCTTGCCTTTGCACCCAAAACTCAGGGGGGAGTGCTGCTAATTTCCTATCAGTGCTAGCATTCTGGAGCAAGAGGTTAAGCAGTTCTGGCATGTGCATTGCTCGATTAGCATCCCCGAAGAGTAATCAAGGTGTGAGTTAGCGGGGCAAGTTAAGCAGAGACAATAACGGCGAGGCGGCGGCTCAGGGGATTTGTAAAGTTATTGTACTGCTGACACGGGTAGGACTTTAAGGCAACAAGGCCACCTCACTCTCTTTCTCTCATTTGCGGCCTGGCTTTATGTGCCTCACAAATCTCTGTGTCATTAACACAGGCCACTGATGCGCACGGGGATAAGCCGGCGCTCCGTCCACTTCCTGGGCCAAGAATGTCTTTATTAGATCGCTAGAATGCCACTTTATTTATAATGTAGCCAACTGCATCAAGGGAGCTCTGTGCTAATAAAAACTAGGGATTGATATTGGACTGCTCTGCACTTTTCCCTTCTATGCTGCTTTCAAGTGCTGTTGATTTCCTGTGCATGTAAGTTGCACACAATCATACGTTTTTAAGTCATAATTACATGGGGGAGCTTCAGATGTAATTTTGATACAGGGGTTTCTGATTTGTTCCTGATCTTTACCCTTTAATTATTATATGAATGAAATGATTATTCATGTCTAGTTTGCTCTTAGAGGAAAAACACATTCCTTCACCTTTTCCAATACGAGGCCTAAAGCGTATGCTAAATAAGACAGACCTCACTTAGCAAGCTTCTCACTTATTAGTCGCTGTTCGTTCTTTTTACCCTTCCTGTTCTCATTCTCTCCTGCCCTCCATACATTCCTTTCCTCTGATATTACAGGTGCAGGAAATGCAGAATTAGAAATATATCTGATGTTGTAGCACTCGTCAGGCTGAGACTGTGCTGATGACAGGACAATTCAATTTTTGACAGTTTAATTTACTTTTCCCCCCTCCTTCCAGTGGACAAAATGTAAAGGATAACCCAAGCCACCTGTGAAAATGGCTCATGATTCACTGACAAAAAAAAAAGATATATATATATTCACAGATATTCACAACTTTAAGCATGTGAACGTAAATCCAATGATAAAAAGATTTTCTGATAAAATCCTAGTCGTCCTGTAATATACCAGACGATAAGTTATCCTGCATGACTCAAATCATAAAATTGCTTTGGATTCTTAAAGAGTCAATCAACATGTATACACTGAATTAAGGAGTAATAATAAGAAAATATCTTTTAACATACAGTAATTCAGTGGATACATTATTCTAAAAGAATATATAATATACATTTTTTTCAGCATTAATAGACAAAGAATACATCAATTAAATAAATGAATAAAATTTTATTTAAACAAAAGTTTTAATAAACAAAATGTTGTAAAAAACATGATAAACACTTATTTCAATGTGAAACATTATCTAAGCTCTGATATATACATTTAGCATCAGAGTTTAACCTGTAATCAGCCATATTCATAATCAGCACTGTCTGTAATCAGCACTCTCTGTGAATAGTTTAATGCATGGTTCGCTGTGTGTGTGATCAACTTTCTCCGATCATATCCTCGATAAGCTCTCCTGTGATCTGTTCTGCCTGTGATTCGCTGTATGTGTCATCAGCTCTGTTTATGATGAGTGTTCAGCTGATCAACTCCGTGTGATGAGCTCTGTATGTGCCATTGTCTCACATTTAACCATGCTTCCGCTCTGTTGTTGGTTGTGTTTGATACCATCCGCATTCCCTGGAAAGCAAATTAAGGACACGGCAGCTGGAAGGCTGATGCAAGGCATCCTGCATCTTTCTTTGCTCTGTGTGGGTTAATTAGGCCACAATATGTGTAGTTTATTCTACTTAATTCTACTTTTTTTTTATCTTTTATGATCTTGCGCTCTAATCAGTTACGTTTTACTCTCTGTATTGTACTGAACATTTTTCACTACACTGAATTCTATCCTACTGCACTGTATTTTAATATACTCCATTATATTGTACTACACACTACACCGTTCTCATCTACACTACACTTCTGCCTCTGTATTATAATCTACTCTAATGTTCTGTACTATAGTCCACTCCGTGCTATAATGCACGATAATTTACTTTACACATCTGTACACATCTTCATTCCATATTACTGTTCAGATCTATACTCTTTTTCTATTCCACTGTACTTTACTGTTATTTTACTATCAGTATGTTATATGTTAAGTTACTATACTCTAACCCATTTAGTTATTTTCTACTGTACTCTAACCCCCCCCCCTCACACACAAACTATACTATACACTTTTCTATTCCTCTGCACTATTCTCTTTTCTTCTGCACTTTGCACTAAACTACCCCTTTCTTCTATACTGTACTTAGCACTTTTCCACTGCACTGCTCTGTACTCTACACTAAGATACTTTCTCCAGGACACTTTGAATCTATTTTATTCTATTGTTTTAAATGTTTTTGCTAAATTTTCTACATTTACTCTATTATTTTCTGTGCTATGTTACTTCTTGTAATCTTTTATATACTATTTTATGGTTCTGTAATTCACTGTACTGTAATAAGTGAGGTATGTTCAAATCAAACTGGGACATTTGATTTGCCACTGGCTGAATGTTCATGGAAACGGCTGCAGTGGGGTCAGAGGATAATCATTTGCAGACATACATCCTTCTTTAAGATGTTTGCACCATTCAAATGTTTTACTGCGGCTAAGAGTTTCATCACTGTACTGTGCTTGAAGGAAGCTTTCTGTAAAACGCTTCATTCACACGAAAGTCTGACTTGAACGCCATTTATACTTTAACCTCCTCTACTCAGCCACCCCCTTAATTAACTGTATTTTACTCTATTATGACCCCCTCTGCTCTGCTGTTATTTCAAACTTTATTCTAAGTTGTACATAGAACCCTTTTATGGTTCCTCCAGTCAGAAAAATTTGCCATTCTTAAGGGTTATAAGCTGTCGTGCTTGCAGACATGTAGTGCAACTCAAGCTCATGAATAGAACGAGAGTGTCAATGAGTCAGGATTCCACGTCAAGAGCAAAAGAAGGGACTTTATCAGCATCAGCTGAAAGGTGAACAAAAAGTGCAAGACAATCAATGTTTTGAAAGCTGGAAGAAGAAAATAGAGAGACTTTTTCGTTAGGCAGCCTCATGAGCCAGGGCTGCATGGGTGAAGTACAGGTCAATTCATTGTGTCTGCAGATGCAGCGTGTCTGAAGGATATTTAAATGTTTCACACAGATCAGATGGAAGTAACATATGCTAGGTACAAGCTGATGTACAGTACAATAAACAAATAATCTTTTTCACTTAGCATTTGATTTTATATTTCATCATAATACAATAAACAAAAATATATATATATGTGTGATCCATTGTTTGTTGTTAATGTCTATTTATGATGGATAGTGATTTATCCATTTACATTGGTCCGATTCACACTAATCAATTCACCTCAACTCTTATTCAAGGATGGACTACACAAGGCTTCTAAGTGTGTGTTGTTTTATCTGCCACCAGATTCCTCAAGTCCTGTAAGTTGAATGGATGGGACCTCAGCGGATCAGACTTGTTTGTATTGCACAGCCTACAGCCCATAGATGCTCGACCAGGTGGAGGTCTGGGACCTTTTGAGGGCAAGCTAAAACCTGAACTCTTGGTCATGTTTCTTAAACTATTCCTAAACTTTTTTTTTTTTGTCTTGTGGCTGGGCACATCATCCTGCTGAATGTGTGTTACACTGGCAACTAACCACTCAGCCACTGTGCCCTATGTGTATGTATCTATTCATGTACGGATGTATGTACAGAATGGGTAAATATGAACAAGGCAATGTTTAATGTAACTTGTAGTATGACTGGAACACCACCCCATGGGGTCGCAGTCCATTTGTCTCCTACTGTGCATAGTGCATGCGTAGTTAAACCAGGATGTTGGCTGGGACGACACAGACCTCATAAATGGCCTCCAAGAAGTCCAGATCTCCACCTTATCATTTTTAGGCACTACACAAAGGAAGAGGTGTTCAGGACAAAGCCTCGACATGCTGGAGAACATGGAGACATGGATTCAGGAGGTTCTCAGCAGTATCCCTAACAACTTCTTCAGAAGACTGTGCATTTCGTTTCTGGCCATTTGAGGAAACTGGTTGATGCCACCAGAGCCTATGTTGAAATTTTGAAGATTTGCTTTCATTTTCCTATGTAATAAAGTACATGTACAATTTGTTTCAATAAATTCATATTAGTATAAATATGGATTTTGTAAATTTTTAAGCTTTGTTACTCTCCACCCATCCTGTAGTTAGTTAATCGGTTATTTTACTGATGTTTAAAGCATTGTGGCAGGAGTCAATATGTTTTGCATAATGTAACACGTACTGTTGATCTCTCCCACTCTGTCTTTCTGTCTCTCTTGACACCACACACACTTGCGCACACACACACTTCTCAGTGCAAAGGACATGGCTGCTCTTAGTTTTCTTCTAGCCTTTTGCTTCTCAGATTGTCAGTATGTGATCTGGGTTCTTGACATGCTCAAAAGAGAAGAAGAAAAAGAAAAGGAAGCGGGGGAGAGCGAAGAAGACCGAGACAGACGGCAGCCTTTTTTCTCCACTCATCTACCCATCCACTCGTCCTGCAGCATCTGTTTTCTCTGCCAGCTATTTTAGCACACTCTCTCCTGTCATTTCAGAGTTCAGCGTCTGCCGCTCACAAGCTGGGAGGAGGTAGGGGAGGGAGAAAAAACGCAGGATGCTCTGGCCCATTGTACTTGCTCTTTTGACCCCCCATGTTGCCCATGAGCAGTGAAGGAGAACTTTTGACAAGCAGTGTCAGGAGTGACAGGCAATCTCGTTGGGTTGAGCAGGGACGACGAGCACAAGTTTGAAAGGCATTTGGAGTTTTTTGGGGGCCATTTTTTTTTCCTTCAGCTGCATGTATTTAAAGCCACACCTGCCTCCTGGACTGGACAGAACAAGGAGGTGTGTGTGTGTGTGTGTGTGTGTGTGTGTGTGTGTGTGTGTGTGTGTGTGTGTGTGTGCATGGACACCAGACACTTATGTTAAACAGAATCATATGGCCACCTGCTCTCCTCTGATGTCAGTCACAGCAGTTCAGTGGGATGAGGTCTATACATACTACTAATTTAGACATATTAAATAAGACAAATGCAGTAAAAGTCAGGAAAAAATATAATTAATAAATATGTAATGGAAAAAATTACTACATCTATGTCTCATATTCTATGATCGATAGCTAAAAAAGATTTAGCACTGGAAGTGGACAACTAGGAGCACTAGTTTACATTTGTTTATGATTTTGGTACTAAATGATGCTTAGGGGTGGGGCTTCAAGCATACTTTAAGGCTGATTGGTTATGAAGTCGCCTATTACAGATGGATGGATGGATGGATGGATGGATGAACACATAAATAAATAAATAAATAAATAAATAAATAAATAAATAAATAAATACATTGTTTACTTCTTATTTAAAGATTTTTCAATTAAGCAATATTACAAGAGAAGAGTGATATTGTACAGATTATCAGCACTGTAGTGAGTCAACCATACCCAGCAGAGCACAGGCAAAGTAATCAACTTGTGTGTTAGTAGTTTTAAATTCTTATTTTACTATGCAGTCAAAAGATGGGGGGCAATTATTAAGTAGACAAAGTATTGTTTTATCAGATGTTTTTTTTTTTTTTTTTTTTCTAAAAGTGCTTCAGTGACTGGTTTTGAATATGGGTTTTGGCGAGCAGCTCCTCTTTTCAGTACTACAGACTGTATCAACCTATTGACACAACGCTGATTACTAACAGAAAGTAATGTAAGTAATGATTATTAGAACACCCATGATGTGGAGTGTTACATATAGTTATATGGCCCAGTGCTGTTATGCTCTATTATCAGTAGTCGATCAGTGTGTGTGCATGTGTGTTTTGATAAAGTGCATATGTATATACACTTTATTTCATATTTATAGTCTCTCTCTCTCCCTATATACAGTGCCTGTGTATAGACAGGATATCTAAAATCCTGAATATGCATATTTTATATTAATATAATGGAGCCCTAAAGTGTGTGTGTGTGTGTGTGTGTGTGTGTGTGTGTGTGTGTGTGTATAAATATTTAAGAAAAAGTATATACATAAGTATATACAGTTTATCGAATTAAAGTATATTTTTATTTCATTAATAAAAAAACATATGATTGTTATTTTTTTGATCATATTGAACAATGTGCAACTTTAAGCGCTATCCATGTTCGAAATGTTGCAATAACATGGAAAAGTGATAATGTTGTACTGTTCTCTTCATCAAGAAAAAAGTATTTGCAAAGCTTCCTCCTCCTCCTCCTCCTCCTCATCATCATCATCATCATGCCTCAATAACGGTGAAAATGGTCTTCCATAAACACAAACATGAGGATTATAGTGTAAGGACTCAGGTCTCAGGCTTTAGCTTTTTGGTGAGGTGAGTGAGATCAGCCTTTAACCGTGTGTTTATGCACTACAGAGCACAAAGAGGGAAAGACCAAGAAAGACTCGGGAGAGTAGAGAGGTGATCACAGACAGCCATTACAAGCAGGCAGAAATAGGAGAAATGTGACAACCCCCTACCAGTAACTTCTCACTCATACTGGTTTCTGTGTATACACACTGGCCCGCACACACACACACACACACACACACACACACACACACTGGCATGTACACAGAGATAACAGCCTTCACAGTGAGCAGTTTTTAACCTTTTTTCCCCCTGCAACTCACAAGACAGTGTGTCTCCCTGCACCAGATTAATGAGAGAAATTGAACTGAAAACGAAATCAAACTGCAATGTATTGTATTATAGACAGAACTAGAATATACTGTAGGCATTATAATAACTTAGCAATTATTGTTTTAATGTATATTGCCTGATACTTTTAATGTAGAGCAAAATTATGCAAGTAATGAAGAATAAATAGCAAAGGTTGTGCACTTTTTTCAAATAATTATATACGACCACACATTATATTATAACCACAATCACATTTTTCATTTTATAAACAAAATTATAATTTTATTATTATTATTATTATTATTATTATTAGTAGTAGTAGTAGTAGTAGTAGTAGTAGTAGTAGTAATAACAGGAGTGGTAGTAGTATGGATTCCCAACAGCTGTATATCAAAGACTGAGATTTTTTTTTCTTTTTTTTTTAGTCTTTCTTTTTGTCTTTCTTGACCCTTTATGCTTTGGTCTTGGGGTCATATTAAAGGGTCAGTCTAGCTCGCAGCTCTTAGCACTTGGCAGGGTCATGCAGGTTTAAGCAGACCTGTGAAAACACGCCTGTCATAAAGAATTTCTCCAACACCAGTACCTCATGTGTAAAGTGTCTGTAAAAAAAAACAAAAAAAAACTTCCCAATTTAAACCACTGTAAATACAGAACAACTGATGTCCAGCTTCTTTACTCTTTCTGGAGTCTCAACCTGATTACCAGTAATATCTTATAATATTCTTTTTTTTCTTGTGTTCTCTCTCTCTCTCTCTCTCTCTCTCTTTCTCTCTCTCTCTCTCTCTCTCTGCGACTCTCTCTTTCCCTTCTTTCTTCCTCCTTCACTCTTCCTCTCTCACCTTCCTGCATACTGCATTAAGCTAGGTGTCACATTATTAAACATTCTCCATTCGGGAGGAACATGACCCCCATTCCCCTCGTTTTTCACCACCAGAAAGAGGTGACAACAGAGTAATTAACTACAGGCACATCACCCTTTCCCCTTTCCCTCCCTCTCTTTCTCTGGCTCTTCCTTTCATTTCTCCATGCTACTAATGTCACTTTTGAGCGGAGGAAACCGACCGACCTGCTAAGAGTTTATAACATGTTCCCGCCTGTTCCGTAGACGGCGTTCATCTCAGTGCTCTTCTGTTTAACATACTAATGCTGGGTCGATGTGAGACGTTGTTATTTAAAATGATCCCTTTCAATAACTCTGCTCTGGAAACATACCACAGTAATTTCTTTGACGGTTCTCACTTCTGACTGTGTAGTTCATTTAATCGCCGTGGCTGGTAGCTGATTTTATTCAATTTGCCCCGGCTGTATTTTACCTCAGACGACAACAGTGGTGTGCGGCAGCTGTCTGCGTGAATGAAATGAATGGCACGGCGCTGTATACATACTAACCTAATTGAGTCTCAAATGTGCAATTCATTCCACATAGCCATGGGGTTTTCATTTCAGAGCGCCAAAAAAGAGCCGGGGCAGTTTATATGTAAACTGGAGTCACTGGTTTTATAAAGTGAATTTCAGGAGGAAATAATATACTATATATCTAAAATTGAGATGGGTAATAGGAAATTGATTGTGACAATGCAATATTAGAAACACATTTCCATAATATTTTATTTATCATAGTTTCCACCTTTCATTGTCAGGGGAAATGTGTTTCATCTTGCACCGCAAACTGCAGTCTGCAGAGATTTTGACCCCAATATTCTGACTAAAATGAGTATACTGAGAGAGGAAGTACTTTTTTTTCCCCCTTCTCGGTAAAATCATGCATAAAAAACAATTCATTTAAAGCAACTAAATGTTTTTAAATTACGCTTTGCAATTTTTTCTGCAGTTTGATACTCGGGGGATTCCTTCCTAAATGAAGCCATAATTCAATTTCTGAACTGCACATTTCAATCTTTTATGTTGTTCTGCCTTTTTCTTCTTCTTCTTCTTCTGCAAGTTCAATGTGATTTTTTTTTTATCCTTTTTGAATCCATTTAATAAAATTTTGAAAAAGCAGGAGAGATGTATTAGATGCAGATTTATTCTGGTGTAATTTTAAAAAAAGATGTACCTGTTATTACAGTATGTGAATGCGTTAAAAGGGAAACTTTTCCTTGTACTGTAAACATGACTTTGGTGTAGGTATGATGCTGGAAGAGAAGGTCCATCTGAGATCCCTGTGAGGCTTTGGAAAAGTTAAATTAATTAAGAGAGGAACAGATAGCAGGCGGCCAAATCCTGTTAGCGAGGCTGGAGGAGGCATTTCATTGGCCTGCCAGCTCGCCGCTCCTCTCTGCCACAATGGAGAGTGCTACTACCGTTTTCACGCTGGCTGCATTTCCATTCCCCTGCCCTCTCTCTCTCTCTCTCGCTCTCTCTCTCTCTCTCTCTCTCTCTCCCTCCATCATTCTCCTCTCCTCTTTTCCTCTTTTCCTGTGGACGTTCAGGCCGTGTGCAAAAGCCTTTTTCCACCTCTGTCTCCTTCAATTGAACACTCAGGCTATCCATTTTTATTGATGTCAGAAAGTGTAAATCACAGCCCCATATTTTGTCATTCCAGTCATTTTAGTCACTAAAGGATTACTTCAAGTGACTGAACTCGGCTGTTATGTGCCCGAGCGTCTGTAGCCTGGTCATCTCGGGGGAGACGAGAACAGGCTGTCCAGAGCTCCAGGTTCAGCTCTGCTACTTTCGGCCTGATTGATGTGTGCTGGCTGTCACCGAAGCCCCACTTAACAACAACAATGCCATCCAAAAAACAGCGAAAAGGAGAAAGCATATGAGAGATGGAAATGGATTGAGCCAAACATCCCTGAATGCAATATTTATAAAAGGGTTGGGGCTTGTTAGGTTTTTAAAGGCTTAGATTAGACCTGATCTAACTTTGGTGTCACTGCATATTAGAGCTATTAGTCACTCGCTGGAGGACAGAAAGAAAGGGAGGAGAGAGAGAGAGAGAGAGAGAGAGGCTGTCATCATGCAGTCAATGTGGCACCACTCAGTAAAACAAAGAGGAAAAAAGAGGGGATGTTCATATTCTCAAAGCTCCACCAAACACTCTAATAAACTAAATAATTTAGATGAGCTTTTGTTATTTATTTATTTATTTATTTATTTATTTATTTGATCTGCTCTAGAGATAAGACTCAATTCATTTACAGCATTTATTCAACTTTTTAAAGCAGGTCTTGGCAAAGAAAAAAAAGTAACTAAATGTTTTTTTTTTTTGTTTGATTGTTTTTTAACTCCTTTTTGTCCGCTTTTTATTAACTAGAGAGCAGTTATTTTCCTTGCCTAGACACTCTTCTGATTTATTGAGTAGAAAACACACTTCATCGAGTGGAAAATCAAGGGAAGAAATCCTGGAACTGATAATGTTGGCTCAGACCAAAATAGGTTTACTCACACAAATTCCCATGGCGAACACTCTAAGAATTGTACAAAAGCATCCTGGCAAGCTCGTATGTTGCAACCTTCGAGGATCGAGGGGTCGAAAGATGAAGCCGAGAGTGCGTGCCGTTCATCTCCGGTGACTGTTTATATTTTATTATTATTATTCTACATTGTTAAAAAGAAATTAAAGGGTCAGAAGGAAATGAAGGAGAAGTTGAAATGGATAACAAACCTTTCTGGCTCTGTAGCACTGATCTCTGTCTGTCTGTCTGTCTGTCTGTCTGTCTGTCTGTCTGTCTGTCTGTCTGTTCCTTTCTCTCCCTCTCTCTCTTTCTTTTTCTCTCCTTCTCTGAGGGGGTAATTTTGGAGTGTAGTTCTCTCTGAGGAAGCAAAGGGGGAATTTTCACTTGCTGCCAGTCGACAGCACTCTACCTGCTGTTTGTGTTGAGCCTGTGCAGTTTGAGAGGTGTTGCATCCTCTGCTTTCACAGTGTTTCGTACACATTCTCCCCTCGGACCTGAGGTGTGACACTTTTTCTCAAAACTTTAGAGACACACTGAGCTCTTGATTCTGCCCACAGCCTGCTTTTATGATATCTGAGTGACGATGTGCCTCTGCTCTGATAGCCATATAAAAAGGTTTAATATTAGAGTGTTTTTTTTTTGTTGTTGTTTTTTTTTCCAGGAAAGTTGTCATTCAAGATCTGACAAAAAAAAAAAAAAGGTGTGTGAATTAAGTTTTGTGCATGTGTGGACTCTAGTATTTATTCGAATGAATTCCCGAGGGTAGTTCATGCATATTTAACCTGCTGGTTAGGCAATAGGAAATATAGGGTAGCCTCTTATTCCACATTTTCTAGATGCATAAGCATTATAGCAGAACAAATATCCATGGAGCCCATATAGCCATTAATAAAATCCCCAAAGTAAACGGCTTGACATGGTACTCCGACTCACTGACCTATCCAATTTCCCAGCATTCCTAGTGTAGGCTTTTTCCAGCCATCAGGACCACCCTACCCTCTCTCTCTCTCTCACTTGTGGAGATGTCTGACTGCTGTCGACAGACATCCAGAAATCAAAGTTAATGGAAGTGAGAGGGGGTAATGCGGACTGTCATTGTGTGTAAGTGGTGTTTGTGCACTAAGCTGGAAGCTAAGTACTGTGTGTGTGTGGGTGTGTGCACATGTAAGGGTTGTGTGTGTATTTAATAAATTGAACAAAATGCATGAGAAGGATAACATCCTGACAGACAGCACACTGCATTGTCATATTGCTTGGACATTAATCTTTGCAATTCCAGTCACTTACTGGGCTTTTTCTTTTTTTTTCTTCTTCTTTTTTTTTTATTAAAATTGACATCTACTGTAAGCAGCAGAGAGAAAACAAGTACCATGGTCAATATAACATTATCAGAATGTTTATTAAAGTTTTTCAATTTTTTTTATTTAACATAAAGAAGCACTGAAACTGTAAAAGAGCACATGGTCTGGGTAAAATGTTGTTTAGATATAAATAAAACATTATGGAAAACCTAGAAGGTTAAATATCACATTATTTGATTAAAACACAATGCATATCATATTTCTCCCCAATGACTTTACACAGTCTTTAAGTCAGTGGGAGGAAACTGGCTATCTCTAGATCATTACTATCTCTACCGGTATGTTTCTGCCACACAACTATTGTTTTTACATTTTAAACATCATCATCACCCTTTTCATCACTCGCTTTGATTAAACCATCATTTACCTCACCGCGTCGCTCTGTCCGCCCCAAACCTTATTAGTTGCATCTCAAGGATGCAGTTTTCCATGAAAAATACCCCAATAATAGGACTTGTTAAAAAAAAAAGTCCTCTTTTGTCTGGTATCTTTAGTGTTCTTGTGGTGTGTGTGTGTGTGTGTGCGCGCGCGTATGTGTGTGAGAAGCGACTGAGTCCCATTGTGTGGATTTATTTTCACATTTTCCACGTCCTGTTTTCTGTTCAGCCTCAGCAGTTTTAAAGGCATTACCTCGTCGGGTGGCTCTCGGTGCTCTGCAGGGGATGGTGTACTAGAAGAGAAGTTAAAAAAAACAAAAACAAAAAAAAAAAAAACAATGCCAACTGCAACTTGACGGCACTGAAAGAAATCATCTCACCGACAGCACTATACTCTAGTGGCGCCATTTAATTAGGTCACTGGCAAATAGGTTAGTAAGCTGAATTCCTTATCCGGTCTTGTTTTTTAAAAATATACTGTATATTTAAATGTATGTACCTTGCATTGTTTACTATTATTATTATTATTATTATTATTATTATTATTATTATTATTATTATTGTGGTTTCAAATACTTTACCTTTGTGAAAATGTTTCCTCATGCTCCCAGAGTCACTTTTTCACTATTTGATTCGGGGATTATGCCATGCCAGTAGGGAAGGGGGGAAAAAACTAAACAAGCAACTTGATGTAACAACCTGGACATTCAGTACATTCAGGTCACTAGCCGACTTCATTTTGTTGGCGCATAATGTTGCTGAGTCTAGACCTGACCAACTGAAGCCTCCCCAGATCATAACACTGCCGCCAGAGGCTTGTACAGTGGCTACTATGCATGATGGGTGCATTGCTTCATGGGCTTCCCCTATAATCCTGATGTGCCAATCACTCTGGATTAGGGTTCCGGATTCATCAGACCACATGACCTTTTTCCATATTTCCAAAGTCCAGTCTTTATGCTATAAAGCAAACTGAAGCCTTGACTTAAAGATGTTTTTTTTTTTTTCCGCACACCTGTTTTGGATTTCAAATCAGAACTGTGTGGAAAATTATTAATTTTAGTATAACTGTGATTTATACTTTATTTTTTAAATTTAAGTTCATCAAGCATTTAAGTGATCTTTGATCATGGTCAAATTATATGTAATATATATGATTTATAATATATTCTAAATATATAATCTAATTGTATATATATTAAATACAATTAATATATTGTATGTATGTATGTATGTATGTATGTATGTATGTATGTATGTATGTATGTGCGTGTGTATATGTGTGTGTATGTATGTATGTATACATACATACATAGAGTATATATATATATACTCTAAAAAATGCCGTGTTGTTTCTGTAAATACTTTGTTGGGTTGTGTATGATGGGTCAAAATTCTGGATTCTTTTAGTACTTTAAACACATTGTTTACTGGTTTATTCTTTCTCTGATTTCTTTCATTCTGTTTTTTATTATTCAAAAAATGTAAATGAGTTACCGCTAAGTTGTAGTTTAAATTAGCTCTTTTTTTTACCCTTATAAAATATTAATTATAAGTTCTAAATTCATTATTTAAATACCGTATTCATCTAGGGTTTGTTAAGAATTTGAAAAGGGTTGAATGTTTCTTATTAAATCCGTATGGAGTGCCGTATTCTCTTATCCCTCACTTGTTAAATAGTGAGGTAAATTAGTCAGAAATATACACTAAATTCATGTTCACAGTATGTATTTTTGTGTATTGACAAGAGAAAAAATATTTTGCATTAAATACATACGTATGTAGCTGTACGTCCTTAACAAAAATTATATTGCAACACTAAGTGGTGGTGTGTAATCCACAGGTGGGGACTAGAGGAACCTGACGGACCTTTCCCATTGTTGGAGGCAATGCTATTGATACAGACTCTTTGGTGGAGGCCGTTGATGTTTGTTTTAAACGTTTTTTTTTTTTATCTTTAATATTACATACACAAAGCAGTGTCCTATCACCTGCAAGTTTCTCCCGCATAATGTGGATCAGATTGATGGACACGACTACTCATCTGTTAAATTTTTGAAGACAACAGTTTTTTCACCCCACATTTAATTAATAATATTTCAAAAAGTTTTATAATTTTTGTTTTAAGTGTCATTTAAAAAAAAAATAATAATAAAACAGTAATAGTTAAATAACTAATAATTAAAATATTAAGATGGGGAATGTTTCACGAGGCTCAGCGAAGAAAAAAGGTTTTCCTCCTCATCCTCCTCCTCCTCTCTCTGACAACCTCTCTCATTCTAGTCCAGATTTTCTCTGTTATCTCTCTGGTATTATACGATTTGCATTGAAAACTTCTATATAAAAGTGTTTAAACATTGTATTAAATTCAAATAAATGCAATTCAGATTTACAGGGGCCTCTTGTTTTTATTGTTTTACAGAGTGTTTATGTTGCATTTATTTTATATTTAACAAAGGGTCACCTTGGGATTTTATAGTTTTGTCTGACATATTTGTCAAAATTGAGTTATTTACATTTCCTTATTCTGTGACAATCTATTTACATTACGTGAAGTTGTGTACACACACACACACACACACACACACACACACACACACACATATATATATATATATATATATATATATATATATATATATATATATATATATATTTATTATTATTTTATTTTTTTTTTATAAAAAAAAAAATCTAATGGAATGTGTCAACCCAGCACGAATGTTAATTTTACCACTAGTTGGGTCAAAAAAAAAACCCATCACTTTAACATTTAACCCAGCGTTAGAGTGTCAATTTAACCCACTGGTTAGGTCGGATGAACAACACAGAATTTTGAGTTAAATGGTTAAACCCAGCAATTGGGTCAAAACAACCCAGCGCGTGTTCTGTCCAATAGTAACCCAGCGGCTGGGTTATGTGTGGGTTGTTTTTTAACCCAGCAGTTTGTAGAGTGTATATATACTTTTCATATGTTTCTGACAATCAGACACATAACTTGGATGCTATATTATACACTTTATTTTTAGCATGTAATGTAATACAAATACAAGCACAACTTGTTTTTGAATAGTTATTAATGGCTGTTACAACTCACCCAGCCTTGCTATTGCTTCACACACACACAGATACTCACACACACACACACACACACACACACACACACACATTGAAGCACAGTGGTTGGTGGCGTCTCGCGCTGTTGGCCCGTGGGAGGTTGGGAGAGTAATGAGTGTTATAGGAGGGGAAAAGGTTTTATAGTCACACCCACTCACTTCTTCACTTCTTGCATCCCTTCAACCATTCACCCATCCGTCCATCCACATTCTCTGTCCATCCCTAGAACTTCAAACCAACCCCCTCCCAGTTACCCCCTGCTGTCTTGTCCGGTGCTGGCACATCCACACATCGACATATACACAAAGATAGATAGATAGAGAGAGAGAGAGAGACTGGAGGATGCCTGGACTGTCTAGAGGAGCAGTCAACGATTCACAGCAGTGTACAGAACTCCTTGAAAAGTGTATGTGTGAGAAAAAAAAAATGCAAGAGGGGACTGACACAAACATGCTGGACAAGGCAGCCAGCCATACCAAAGGGGGGGATGATGGAGGCTCAGCGAAGAGAAAAGAGTTTTTCTCCTCTTCCTCTTCCTCCTCCTCCTCTCTCTGACTACCTTTCTGATTCTAGTCCAGATTTTCTCTGTTATCTCCCTGGGATAAAGAATCTGAGAGTCTGAGGATGGTTTCTATGACTCTGAACATGTCTGCCATTTCCAGGCCTGCTTATTTATTAAGCAGCCTGAAACACTTAGGAGGTTAAAAGCAGGCAAAAAATGACTGAAAGTGACAAAGCCTCAGATATCATGGGACTCCTTGAACACAGCATTACTCTGATTTGACCTGACAGTTAAAGTGTGTGTCTATGTGAGTTCGGACAAGAGGCAGTGGATAGATGGCACGACACCAACGTACAAAGTGATGCCTTTTTTTTTTTTCATGTGAGATTATCTGTCATCTGTGCCTGGTGTATGACATTTGTTTTGTTTACATATTTTAACAGGGAGAAAATGGCTTTTAGGACTCAGCTAAAGAGAAACATGGAAACCACAAAGTGGGGCAAATGACCCTGCAAGTGATACAAGTGTGAAGAATTCTGAAGTATTTAAGGTGAAATAATAATAATAATAATGATCATAATAATGATAACAACAATACTACTACTGATAATAATCATCTTTATTATTATTATTATTATTATTATTATTATTATTATTATTATTATTGCAGTTGTATTATAGTATTATTATTATTATTATTATTATTATAATAATAATACACAATTTATAACGTTAAGAAAATATAATTGATAATTATGGTTGGTTGGATATATGTTTATTTATATTTGTAAAATACATTTTCATTCTATACATTCATTATAATAAATAGAGTACATTAATAAGGTAAAGTACACTCAACACTTCGGAGGGGATCTGGAGCTGCTTTGATTATGACATTTAACTGTGACAAATAAGTAGCTAGGTTGTTGTTCTAAGACAAAGTTTGTGAAACTATGTGGCTTCTAATAATAAATTGTTAAATATTTATGCTAGCTAGATATAGCAAACTAGGTAATGAGTAACAGCTCTCGGTCCCTTCACTGAGTGTATAATACCTCTGCAGAGTCACAATGGCTTAGTATGTACTGTAGTAAGTACATTGTTGCCTCACACCTCAAGGGTTCATAGAGATTTCACTTTTTTTTTTTTTTGCTATTCACAAAGAATTTTTTTTCTGGGACTCTGGTTTCCTTCCTGTGTTCAAAAGCATATGTTGTAGGTTGATTGTCATTTTTCAAAGTTATTTTCATTATTTCCCAATAGTATGTGATTGGGTGTATGCATGTTTGCTCGTGCCCTGTAATGCAGGGTGTACTCCATCTTGTTCCCTGAGCTCCCTTGGATAGGCACAAGACCCCCATGATCCTGGATAAACAGAATAGAGTATGTACTGTATGGGTGGATTGATGGGCCAGCGGATGGAAGTTAATGTTTGTTGTTGAATAACTGTTTACATCTAAGGGGCACCTCAGTGATTAAGGCATTGGACTGCAGGTCAAAAGGTCCTAAGTTCAAACTCCACCACCCCTAAGTTGCTACTGTTGGGCCCCTGAGCAAGGCCCTTAACCCTCAATTGCTCAGATGTATAATAAGATTAAAAAAAATAATGAAGTAAGTTGTTTTGGATAAGGTCATCTCCCAAATGCTGTAAAAGTATCTGAAGGTGAATGCTCGGATTCATCATCTGACTTTCCGGGGTCCAGATGCAGACACAGCTAAGCATTCCAGAGGATTAAAGTTAAGATAGGAAACAAATTTGAAGGGCCTATAGAGAAAAATGCATTTGCTTGGAGTTTGTGGTGCTAGTTTGATAATAAAATAAAACATTCACTTGAAGTCGATGTGGCTTAATTGTATCCATGATCTAATCACTAATGGTTTAGCAATAAAAGGTAAGTGTTGTTGCTGTTCATTTAGCTTAGATGCTTATCTGGACCTCAGTAAGCATGGCATTTTATGTAGTACAACATTGGCAAGTGTTAAGTTAGAATATTCTGAAATTCTTGTCATCAAGGATCTTTATTTTCATTTAGTGTTCTAACAGGTAGTACCCCTGATTAATCTACATGTAGCTTTCCTGTGTGATAAAAAGACAAGACCACCCATCCTTTTCTCGGCTATTCAACAGGTCAGAAGCCGATCGTCCTTACCTTTCATACGGCCATGCATCACAAAATCGAACGCAGCATTTAATATCAGGGGTGATTTGTGTGTTTTTAAACCAGCACACTCACAAGGCAGCTAGCTCTCATGCCCTCTCCAAAACAGTCTCTGCAGCAGGGGGATGATCCATCATAAAACAGAAAACAGCACGATTAGCATCTCATTTTCCCCCGGCCCGAACCCCCTGGGTTAAAACGCGCCTGTAATCACCTGCGCCAGAAGAAAAAGAATCAAATGAGAGTTGCGGTGGGGAGACAGAGGGGTGGGAACCCACCACCTCCCATAAGGGCCAAATGTTGGCAAATTCTCCACAAACACACATGTTTTTGAAGAGTAATACATTTTCCGTGCCTGATACCTCAGTCTCGCCGCCTATTGATAAACCCTTGTTAAAAATTTTCACACTGCACGGTCCATCATCGGGTTTTCGGTCACAGCGCGTTAGAACCACCAGGACGGCTGGAAAATGACGCCTGCCAGTCAGAACAGGCCCAGCCGGGCCCTCTGCTTGAACGTTAATAATCTCCCTGCAGTAATTGCTTTAAGTTGAAGAGGGGTGCACGTTCTGCACCTCAGGGGACTCCACATCAAATAATTTATTCATCAGCCTGGGAGAAGCAGCATGCAGGTTGCCCGCTGCCTGAGCTCGAGAGTGTAGCCGAGTGTTTACATCAATCCACCGCTTTTTAACAATACACACTCCTCACCCTTGATTGGTCAAGCACTGAGGCTCATAGTGTACTTCCAAGAGTGTGTGTGTGTGTTCACGTGTGTGGTTGTGTGTGTGTGCGCAAAAGTGAAGTGGAGAGAGGCTCCTCATCAGCCGGTGGCAGTTCTTATATTACTAATGCATCACTGGACACACACACACACACACACACACACACACACACACACACACACACACACACACACACACAGCTTGTTTTTTATGTATTGACAGAAATACTAGGCATGTTTTTCTACCCCATTAATTCAGTCAACATACAATTAGTTCATGCATATAAATAAAGCAGCAGGTATGAGCACAGTGATCAGGCTTAGGAGGAGGCCCTGTTAGACATACAGGAGGTGCAGCCATATGCTTCTCAGCACTCCTCCCTCCCTCCCTCCCTCACTCCCTGCCTGCCTCCCTCTCTCAAACCAACACACTTGCACACTGGTGTGAGAACCAGCAAGCGTCATTTGATCGGATGTGATTATGTTACATGCCTAATATGGTCGCTTGTCAACTACAAATCAGCCATAAGCATTAATAACGAATGTTCCTGTTATTTCGCAGAACTGTTCGAGTGAATGTGATTCTGTGGAAGGAAGTAGAATTAAAATGTAGAGTGATGAAATGTAAAAGCCTGATTAACAAAACAGAGCTGACGGGTTCTTTTTGACTATATTATAAAGGTACTGATGGGAGTCTTTTAATCAAATCTAAACATCAGTAATTAAAGATTAAACTCTGATAAATTAAAATGTGTATTATTTATATTAACTATACAAACCAGTTTGTAGGAAACTGATTTAATTCCTGCAATTCCTAAATCCAAGTTAATGGAAAAGTAATATCTAATACAAACCTCCAGTTGTTTTGTGTATTATGAAACAGATTGATATGTAAGTATGTCACATAATTTAGTACATTATATACAGTTGCATGTATATTATATTATAAATTCTTTGTTGTCTGGATGGGCTGAATTCAAAAAGTAATATTGCCATGAGCACAATCATACAGTACATAAGGTGTGTTTTCCTGAATGCCGAAATCATTACTAGGTTAAGACTGCTTCAGATTGCTTTTACCTGGTTCATAATATAAATGAAGTGCAAGTGCCAAGACTTCCTATACCTAAATGACTTTTTTTTCCTAACTCCTAAACCCTCATTTATTAATGCAAAGCTTCAACCAAGTGATAAACTGGGCTTACGTCTGGCTGCATGGTTCTGCACATCGCCATCCTTCAGGAAAGGTCATAAGCTTAAAGTGCATGACTTAAAGGTGTAAATGGATGTGAAACACACACATTCTGGCACGCACATACACACACATACATCACACACACACCGGCTTTAATTAGACAGTAGAAATCACAGCTATATTTAATAGTGGAAGTAAGAGAATTTCCACAAACACAATCTGAAATGAGCTCACGTTATTATGAATAAACAGCTGTGTGGCCATAAGAAAACCACTTCAGTGAGACTAATTAGAAGAAAAGACTTCAGTTTAATAAGAAGAATAACAGACTGGACTTTGGAGCAATGAAAGAATGTGACCAGATTTGTCCAAATTGACCCTATTCCAGCATGTCAGGGTAAAAAGGAAAGCCCATGAAGCGATGTACTGTACCTATCATGCATAGTGTCCATTGTACAAACCTCTGGAGGCAGTGTTATGATTGGGTTTGCCTCTGTTGGTTGGGTCTAGACTCATCAACATGATGTGGCAATAAAATGAAGTCATATATACAGTGTGTGTGTGTGTATATAGTATATGTGTGTCTGTGTATAGATAGATAGATAGATAGATAGATAGATATGTACTCTCAAGTTGTTTCTCCTATTTTGATTTGACCAGTGCAAGACTGTCTAAATTTTTTAAAATAATAATAATAATAATAATAATAATAATAATAATAATAATAATAATAATAAAATACTACTAATAATAATAAAACAATTGCCCATGAATTGGGCTGCAATAATAAAAAGTAAAATAATAAATAAACTATAAATTAGGTATAAATTCTTAACCTGCTTCATCTTTTAAGCCACCAAAGTTATTCTTTACCTGTAAACCTTTATTTATTTATTTATTTATTTATTTATTTGTTTGTTATTATTATTATTTTTAATTAAAATCTGAACATATCAGGATTTATGCACATGAGGCCTTGTTCTTTACAGAAGCGCTGGAATAGTGAGTCAGGGTCAAAACTGGTGCCTGAGGTCTCCTGGAACAATTTTAGGTTAAGCACCTTGCTCAGGGGCACACAGCCATTGCTCAAAAGAGGGCCACTTGAACCGGCAACCTCCCGGCACAAGGTTAACATTGCTGGTCCCTGCACTGGGACCAAACCAGGATACGCTTTGGTGAAACCCTAATCCACAAATCTGCTGAACTGGGTAATGTATTAATTTTTCATTCTAAATTTGTTTATGTTTAATTCTAATACTTGTATTTACAGTGTTAATAAGCACCATAGACAACATTTGAAGAGGAAAGTAAAAGGGTGTAATGTTTCATTTACAGATGTACAACTCCAGTGCTGTCTAAGAGCAAAGTCTGCCCGGAGGAAAATGCTGGAAAATCTTTAAATTACCACTGTGTGGTTTGCTTAAGTAAAGAAAACTTCAGGGTTTTCCTTTAAAGCAGCATCAATTAATAGGTATTCCTTAGCCACAGCTAAACACTTTAGACCACTTCCTGCATTTCCTTCTGCTATGTGCACTTGTATTAAAAGCCAGAAACCATGCACAAGTGTCAAGGTTTAGCTGGGTCTGGCTAGCTCGTCATGTTTCAGATCGCAGCACGTGCAGTAACCGCGCAAAGCCAAAATCTTGAGCTGTGGCTTTCAGAGGCCAAAACACAGACAGATATTTACAGTTATGAGTATGAACTATGAAGCAATCTGTGATATACAGTTGCACATAGTTACGCATGTGGTTATGCATGAAATGAGCAAGAGTTAGAATCTATGTATAGCGTAATAATGACGAAGGAGTGTACTGTAAGAAAATCATATTTGTTCAATCATTTGTTATGTTATGTCAAATTGCTGAATAATCACTTTTCCTCGACCACCCTTTAATCAGCCCTAACAATTTATGTAAATAGAGTTCAAATGCTTTTCCTATGTAAATACTCATGAAAAAAGGAAAGAAAAAATAAACAAAAGAATCATATTGTATGCAAGCCGTGCTGCCATTTTACATGCTGAAAACTTTCTATTAATCAAAAGTCAACTATTGTAAGTTGACTCATACATAATGAATTGTGCACAAACCTCCTGGGCTTAACAGATGAAAAAAAAAAATATCAGAAACAAAGAAACAGAAAAAACATGAATACAGGCTGCATCTGAATAAAATTTAACCTGATAGCTGTGCATATTGTAATGGTTTTTTAATCATTTGGGACTAAATTATTCATTTACATCCAGTGTAAGTTCAGTCTGAGGCTTTCTGCAATTGTTTTTTTTTTTTTTTTTCCAGAAGTTTTTTTTTTCCTTTTTTTACTCACAAATCATCACTATTCATCACATGGTTTTCATGATGGTTTCACGTTGTTTGGGTTTATTTATTATGTATGTCCAGAATCTCATGAATCCATCAAGGCATGGCACTGAGTTATGATTTCTGTTTGGGGAAATGATGTAGTGAGTTTTGGTTGATCATATGTGAGATATTTTTTTTTTTTTTTTTTTTTTTTCAAGTTCTGTTTTAAGAGGCGGTATGTGACTTGTGCTCCAGCTAATGATGACGCGACGGTCTCTGAGCAGTATGGAGGTAGAAAAATCTTCTAATATTTTAAATGCTATATGCACTCTTTAATGGAAATAGGAATTGCCTCATTGTAACTCCGTGGGATCATAAAATAGGACAAAATTACTTTTACTTTTTTTTATATATATATATATATCTTAACATCAGACAAGTTTAACAAGATATTGCCATGCATATTGTCCCACTGAAATAGCGATATCGGTTATAATTCAGCAGTATTTTTAAGGCTAGTCAATCTTTCTAGCTAAGCTAAAGAAACACTTATATACTTTACTGTATGTATCACATTTTTAAATAGACGTCTACGTTTTCATTTAAACTTTAGTATGGCACTATTTAGAATTTAATCCTGCAAGGGGTCTTAAAAATCCAGTGCGTCATACACGCTTGGCCACTGTGCTAACTCTGTCTCAATGCGAACAATTCTCCCAAAGTGGCTTGAGCTTTTTAGATTCATTTACATCCCAGCAGCCTCTTTGCAACTGCCACAGAGGACTACTTCATGGCACCTGAAAGCAGAGGCTTTGCATCACACTGCACAGTTATGAAGGTTAGTTAGCGGTTAGTTAGTGGTTGGCCGCTCCATGTGGCCATGTTGCTCTTGGCCAGGCTTTGCTTCATTCTTGGCACAGGTGCTGAAAAGCAAAAGCAGGCTCAACTCTTGACATGACTTGGCTTTGGAGAGTGAAAAAGCGAGCTGGCCTCGACTGGCCCGAAACTTTCAATGGGCCTTTTGTTTGCTTAGTGTGCCGGACCAGCCAGAGAACATGCGAGCTTTAAGAATGGGCAATTACTAGCATTCCACACTCGAATGAAGCTAATTACTCACTCTGAGAAAACTCCTTAGTGGGTCACTTTGTTACAATCTTACATCATTACACCAACGATTTCCTACAGGTTAGAGCAGTTGGAGTGCTCTTTTTTCCCTTTTTTCCCCCAACAGGCAGCAGTGACACACAGTTAGACCCCACATTGTGGTTATGAATATAACTGCTTTTACTTCACTCAGACCACACAGTTGGAAAGAGAGCAAAATGAGAAAACCAGTTGAAACACACACCTCCAACGCTCCATATGGAAGCTTAAGCTGAAGCAGGCAGGCCCAGTTTAGTAGACTTTAGTTACAGCACAACTCCTCTCCTCCCCTCCCCTTTCTTCTCATCTCCATCAAAAAGACAGATGGCCATGTCAGAGCTGTACAGTGGCGGCCGTTTATAATTCAACAGCTTTTTTTTTTTTTTTTTTTTAATAGCCCTTTCTTACTCTAATATCAAAAGTTATTTTGAAACTGAAGGTTTGTAAAATTATTACTCTCTCACTTTCCGGATGAAGATGAGGGATCTCAATGATGAGGTGACAACGTATCACATTTCCATCCTCCCTCCACTTGTGCCTGTCAACAGCAAATTCAAATATGTGTGATTGGCAGGTCGACATTTTTACAATCTCATGTGAAAATGTGTGCGAGTGAGGGAAGGGTGGAGGGTTAGTACGCTTCTCCAAAACACTCCGGATGACATTTTCCCTTCTATTTTCCCTGCAGGCTCCTTACTCACGCAGTTTAATTATTCAACTCTTCATCTGCTAACATGACAAAAAGGAATTCCTATGAAAGTAACAAAGTGTATATAGACATTTCATCCCTATAGATGATTTATAGATAAGTCTAATGGTCTGATGCATTAGTGTTGTTGGTTGTTAGGAAAAGTAGTCTGTAAAATAAATGACTGCATGTATCTATATACATTAGAGATGTAAAGTTGTTAATGTAATTATAACTATATCAAATATTAATTTCTGTTTTAGAATTTAATTCTAAATGCAGTGGGTAAATATGTGATTGCAAGTCCATACAGACTTGCAATCACATATTTATATTGGGGTGTCTTCGCTAAGTACTGTACTAGGGGCATTCGAGACAAACTGCGACTTGTAATGAAATTTCTGGTGAAAGAAGGCATAAAACCGATTTTTGACATTTACAGAAGACTTTTATTACAGTATGGTGGTAAGACTCTTAGCCACAGTAAAAGATTTAAATGGTGCAAACATTGTAAAGAAGGCCGTACAGTACGTCTGTGAATGACCGTCCTAGCCATGGTGGCTCTGAGACCCCTATAGTGGTTCTTGTGAACATTCAGTGGAACACCTGATCCTTCAAAACTGATTAATAATTTGTCCCTCCACTGTCTGTGAAAACTGTACACACATTCTTTCATAAAAACCACGTGCACATTACAGGAGCTTAACTTGGAGGTATTGTCACATCCCACAAGCAGACAAGGAATTTCTGGGATGACAGTGTTTCAGACCTAAAGCAGGCAGTCTGATCATGTAAAAAAAATTAAAAAAAAATAAAAAAAAGTTGTGACCATCAGGTACAGTAGTAGGCATGAATAGATGGAAGTTGTTCATCATGTTGATAAATGTGTTCTTTCTTTATCTACATATATGACTTTTTGCTATTATCTAAAAAAAAATACTTTTGGAAAATGTATTATTATTATTATTATTTAATTTTTTTTTTTTTTTTTGCTTCCTGTGGCATTCTCCAATGCAATGAGTCCAGGTCTCACACAGATTTCTAGCAAACATCCAGAGGGACTTTCCTGTATTTATTTATTTATTTTTTTTTTTTTGTGGAATAGTTCTTCAAACTTACTGTAGGTCTTTCTTTGCTTTTAGGTTTTGGTGGGTTTTTGATTTTTAGTCCAGTCCCTGTTCGTGACCAGTTTCAGAGGAATATTTTTTGTTGAACACACACAGTGAATGATTTTAAAATAATAATAATAATAATAATAATAATAATAATCATAATAATAATAATAATAACTAAAGGCATGAACCAGTAAGAAATAAGTGCAGATGATGACAGACGATCAGGCCAGTGATTATTATACTGGTGATGCTGAATGCTGATTGGTTGGAACAGATGAGAGGGGAAATGAGGTTGCTGCTGAGGGTGTTACATAAACAACCTATTTTAAACGCAGCCTGACGCAGTAAAACATTTATATATATATATATATATATATATATATATATATATATATATATATATATATATATATATATATTAAATTAGGAGTGGCTCAAGTCTATTGCACAGTTCTGTGTAATGGTATATATTTTCATTTTGAGCACAATTTAACTGCATATACTGTAGCAGCATTTGATGGTAGTTTGGACGTAATGCCGCTCTTGCATCAAGAAAAGTGAATGATGAATTTACAAATCATCACAAAAACATTAATAAAAATTTCTAGAGGCATTTTAAATAAGAAATTGAGCATAAAACAGGAAGTATCTCTTTTCACTTGCATCTCACCATCTTTCTTTGCTTGACGTGTCTCTGAAAGGGTGAAACCCTTTTTTACGTTTGATTCCCTCCCTGTCATTACTTTATGAATTGGCTCTTTGAAAATAATGACTACAGAGGCTCCAAATCGTTTTAAAAGAAAATATCAAAATGGCTTAAGCTACTTACGATGAATGCCAATTATATTTTAATATTCAGCCGAGCATATTTCAGTTGAGGTGGGCGATGCATGCATAACTCATGGCGCTGGCCAGCTGCGGCTCGCAGCGAGTACTTCAGTGGCAGGCTAATTTAGTGAAGAACTACCTGACTGATGGCATCCTCAATGAGCAGTTACTCTACTGAGGATTGCTCTGTGGTTATGAGCTCGCCGCTTTAGCTTGGCAACACAAAAATACATCAAGACCAATTACGATATCAACTTTCAGTCTGATACCCTTGCCACGCAAGTGCATGTATTTCTGCCCCAGGCACTTCAAATTGCATCTAATTTGAAATCTTTGGGGTTTTAATTAAATTTTAGAATATATGGAATTCTTCATTAGTACCTGTTTGGAATGGGTGATTATGCGTCTGTCTCCCATTCTCTCTCTCTCTCTCTCTCTCTCTCTCTCTCTCTTTCTCTCTCGCTCGCTCATTAAAGTGTAGGGATAGTCGTTATTTTCTTAGAAGCAGATTCAGCATAAGCTGCCACAATGAACAGCTCTGAAATGCTAAATATTATCCAAAAAAAAAAGTTTGATCCCATTGAGAAATAGGATTCTCTGAGTTTTAATGAACTCTTCCATTTCTCTTAATGATTTGCAAACTGTTGCCTGATTATTCCTTGTATTGACCTTTTTTTCCATCATAATGGCAGTGAAAGCTATTAGCACGATTTTGTCAGTCTTTTTATAGAGTGATTCCCAGCAGCAGCTAAATTCTGAAGGCATTAATGTACTCTGATGTATTTTATGGCGCGACAAGATGGAGAAATATATGAGCAAATGTGCCTTTTATAATTGAGCAATGTGCTTAAAGCCTCTAATTGTACTTACACTCATGGCACAAGGAAGACATTTCTGTGTTTATCCTCTTTGAATGTATGCTTTTATGACGAGAGCAGCAGACATTCATGAGAGCAATACAATGACAGGGAACAGTTACGGCAAACCTCATTAATTCTCATGATAATTAATTCTAGATTTATTATATAAGGCTAAGTTAATATTTGATCAGTAAATGTGTAAGGATTGAGGGCAAACCTTATCGAGAAACATGGTTATGTTGAAATATTCTGGATACCCTTTTTAAAATCCTGGTGCTAATCTCTTTTTGGTCGTTTTTATCCCATTATTCCTGTGACATGTTCAAAATATTATGTCAAAGACATTGCTAGACTTTATGAAATTCCAACTCAAACTTATGGGCTGGTTGCGGGTTGTGCTGTTTTTTGGTGTAGTGGTTAGCACTGACGCCTAGCACCTCCAGGGTCCGGGTTTGATTCCCATCTCTGTTTGCATGAAGTTTGCCTGTTCTCCCCGTGCTTGGTGGGTTTCCCTTGGGTACTCCAATTTCCTTTCCTCCCACAGTCCAAAGACATGCAGTTTAGGCCAATTGGTGTTCCCAAAATTGCCCGGAGTGTGTGTATATGTGTGTGCCCCGCGACAGGCTGCCACCCTGTCCAGGGTGTACCCCGCCTTGTGCTCCCGCTTTAGGCTCCAGGCCCCCTACAACCCTGGATACAGGATAGCGCGGTATAGACAATAAGTGAGCGAGTAATGACAAATATATTGTTGGTGTAGTGAAGACTGCATATGTTGGACTCAAAGTCCCAGAATGCAATGCAGAGTTACACTCAAGACTTAGCTAATCTAGTCAGCAGTCTACAAAATGAAAAGCATTTTGGCTTTGACAGAAGCATTTTGAACCCTAGAATGAACTCAAACTAAACACCAAACGTCTAAAAGGCTAAAGCACTGCTCCCTCACTCATCTCTCTGGCTGGATGTTGAACAGCATTGTGGGTAATATAAGAAACTGTTGACCAAAGTGAAAATAGACTAGAATGTTGGTGATAGATGTTTAAACCACAAAAAGGCAACTCTGGTTTCCATTGCATATTGTTTTAATTATAAAAGGTTACCATGCAGGTCAGGATGTGGGGTTTTCCTTGAAATATGCTTTAAAAATCATGACCCACCCCATATTAAATTAACTTAAATTATGTAGATTAAATAAAAGAAATGGAAAAAATGTTTTATTGTTTTTAAATATCACCCACTCACTCACATATATCACTGTCTCCTGTTTACAGGGTCAAGTATGGGCTGGAATCAATCCCAGAGACTTACAGTAGGGCAGTCATACACTCATTCACACACTCTGGGCAAATTTGGAACGCCAATTAGCCTAATCTGCATCTCTTAAGACTTTGGAAGGAAACTAAAGTACCTGGAGGAAACCCACCAAGCTCCATGCATACAGACCCAGAGGCGGGAATCAAACCTTGACCCTGGAGGTGCCACCTCTAAGCCACTTTTCCTTTGCATCAAGGTTTTATATTAAAACATCTCATTTTTAATTGAATAATTTTCATTTTAATATTTCAAAAGTCACTGTGGGGGTTAACAAACACAACACATTCCTCTGAAACTGGTCAGGGACTGGACTGAAAAACTTGCTTAAAACGAGAGTAAAAAAAATCCTTCAGGAAGCCTGGAGAGTTATTCCTCAAGACTACATTAGAAATACAAGAAAGTCTGGCTCTTTGGAAGCAAAATATGAAGAAATGAGGGGTAGCTTGAGACCTTTGCATGGAACTGAGGATGTTAGGTGGAAGTGTGTAATTGAAGAATGTGGCTTATGTAGAGGTTGTAGGTGTTGCATAAGCAGTAGAGTCTCTCATGAGTCTTTGTGTTAGTATGCAAAGTGCAGCCAGTGGCTGGTGATGTGTCTGTAGCGGAGACACAAGAGCATGTCAGGCCGCAGCCTCCCAACCTAAGATTACATACACACATCGTCACCTTATGAACCGACACATGCTGAGGAATACATTGATTGCGCACATACACACACTCACCCACCTACTGAGGTGGATACCTTCCATATAAAAATGAATATTCTAACTCGAATGTAGAGTATTTACAGTAGCATGTAAAGTAATATTTATTTATGCCAGAATATGAATACAGGCAGCATCTTTTAAACACACAAATAGAATTTGTTTTGTTTTTGTTATTATTTTGTTTGTTTTGTATTGGGTAGCACAGTCCCAGGATCGAGGCTTTGAATCTTACCTCCAGTCTGTGTGCATCGAGTTCACATTTTCTTCCCATGCTTTGTGGGTTTCCCTTAGGCACTCTGGTTTCCTATCATTGTCCAAAGACATGCGACAAGTGATTGGGTGAGTGATTGTGTGTAGGCACTTTTGCCCTGTTATTGGTTGGCAACCTATTCTAGGTGTCTCCCCTCGTGATCCCACACAAGATTATTATTATGGAAAATGGCTGAATGTTTTGTTCTGTTTTGTTGTTGTTGCTTAATCTAAACCCGGCTTTGCTGAGCACCAAAGGAAAGTCATATTTCTACCAAATCTCAGAATATTTCAGAACAAACTGTCTTAAAATTCCCAATGAAATAATAAAAAAAGGTTTAAATAAAGGCTTAAAACCCATTGACATTTACAGAAGACATTAAGCACAATATGGTGATGATTTAAAAAAAATAATAATAATGGTGCAAACGTTTAAAAGAAATCTGTCATGACAATCCTGGGTGATGTGGCTCTGAGCCCAATGCAGTTATATCCATGAACATTCAGCCAGTGGAACACCTGATACTTGAAATTCATCGGATACCTTGTCAGCAACCTGCAGAATAGAAGCATCTGTCTGTGGGAACTGTACACACAATCATTCACAAACACCACTTGCACATTACAAGAACTCCGCTGGGCACTCGAACTAAGCCATTTAAATCTGTTTGGGCTTTTTATGGAGTTCCTGGGAGGCCAGTGTTGACATGAAGCAGCGGTCTGATCATGGCTCCAGCATACAGAGGAAACGTTCTACATTGATGGTATCCAAGCACTAGTGAAAAACTAGGCCGAGTCCATTAATGTAGCAGAACACCATATAAAAATTTTTTTTTTTTTTCTACCGTAATTAAAGCACACAATCTTGACTAGTAGAAGCACTGAAACCCACCTTTCTGCAATGTGACAAACGCCAAAACTGAAGGCAATCTGTATGCAATTGTTTATTATCTATACTGTGTGTGTCGATGTATTGTGAATGAACAATACCTGTCTATTATTTGTCCAGATCACTAATGAGATAATAGGAATTGCAGTGCATCTTTAGTACTGAATGCATTAAAACCAATTGTGTTATCTATTGTTTCTCCTTAAGACCTAATCATGCTGCCTAATTCTAAAAGCCTAAAAATACCAATTTAATACTCTTCACAGACAAGTTAAGTGTGTGTAATAGTACATCATGCATTCTATTAGCCTTGACAGTGCTTAGAGATATTATTATTATTATTATTATTATTATTATTATTATTATTATTATTATTATTATCATCATCAATTTATTTAATGCATAATCAGTGATTTCCCTGAAAGTTAGCATGAAAATGGGGTTTTGAAATTCAAAAAGTCTAACAAATACAGCCCCTCAGTTTAGTGTTTTCTCCAAAGCCATACTCCATATCCCCCAAAACACATGCCAAGGCTAGAACTTTTGAATACTAATGCATTGGGGAGCCTTTCGGGAACTGACAGCCAATATGATTGACAGGTACTCCTGGTCCTGATTCGTTGGATGTTGTTGGGCCATGTAGTTTTTCCTCCCATTTTCAGAACCTCTGGCTCCACAAACACCAGAGTTTCCTCTCTGAGCAGATATTTTATTGATGCTGGAATGTGAGAGGAACTTCGCCAAATTAAAAAAAAAAAAAACTGTCCAACATAAAATTACTGCCTTCACTTGACTTTTTCTCACATCATCCTTGCCATAGCAACCACTATTAATACGTTATCTAATTTGTTATCTAAACATTTTTTTTTTCAGATTCTGAAAACAAAGTACATCATTAGTGTCAAGCAACATAGTGTTGTTGTAAAACACTTCAGTAACACTACCATGCAGTATTTTAGGTATAGTATATACTTTAAATATTAATTCATTTATTCATCTTCTATACCGCTCCTATACAGGATCGCGGTGGTCCTGGAGCCTATGCCAGGAGATTTTGGGTATGAGGTGGTGTACACCCTGAACAGGGTGCAAATATATTGCAGGACACACACATGCACACACACTTTATGGGCAATGTGGGAACACCAATTATCCTAATCTGCATGTCTTTGGACTGTGGGAGGAAACCCACCACGCATGCGAAGAACATGCAAACTCACACAGACCCAAGGCAGGAGTCAAAGCCTCAGCCCTGCAGGTACAAGGTCTCAGTGCTACTTAGAGCAGCTACTAACGCCCATTTCTGCCTTACTTTCAATATATACTTATAAAAAAGTAAAAACAAACACACCAAGTGTTTAAGACTGAAATGCACTGTGAACAACTGTCTGGAAACTTTTGTCCAAAATGCCCTTTTTCTCTGGAAACTCTATATACTGTGCTGCCCTTTCTACTACCTAGCCATTTATCACTGAAATAGAACTGCATTTAAATCCTGGAGATGATCTATACATATATATACATCTATAAATATTTCAGAGAATAAGTACATATGCAAAACCCACTGAGGTCCCACTCTCAGACCAGGAATATATGCATGAGCAGGTGGGAGTATGTCAAGAGTGGATTGACTTCCCATATGTAAACCTGGGATCTGATTGTTGACCTCTTAGAGTCATCAACAATCAGGAAGAGCAAGTGTCTTAGCTGTTGGGAGAGTCAACATTTTCTGACATGCTAATACTGCGCAAGCTAAACTGAAGTCTATTGAAATTCCTTCACTAGTTACTCAAAGTTGATGCATTGTATCTGAACGACTTTCAACCTACAGGATGTGGAGCTGCTTTGCATTTTTTGCACTTGTTTAAACAAAACAAAAAAAAAGCCTGGTGAAAGCAAGATGCAGGGAGAAATTAAGAAGGACATAGAAAAGACAATATTGACCAGGTAATGATGTAACTAACACATCTTAGGGACCTTATTGACAGCGCTCTGACTGAGTTGTCATTCTGTAGTAGAGTTCGTACAGAATAGAGTTCTTCAGGCTTGTGCTATGACCATGGTGAGTCTCTGTCATAGTGCTTATCACTTTTATGTATATTTAAAACAGAAATTTTGTTTGCATGCTTTTGGCGGCAGGTGGTGTTTGGCCGATGGTCTGTGAACAGCCTGAGTTTGCACAGGTAGTCACCTGTGTTTATCTGTTGTTATGTCATACTCTGGGTGTGTCATAGATGTACTGTACCTAAGCAAATGTCATGGTCATCAGTTGTTGTTCTTTTTTTTTTTGTTGTTGTTTTTTTTTTTGGGGGAAATGCTACTATACGCAAAAAATGGTAACACGCAAGATCTGCATGTGGAGGAAGTAAACTGCATGTATGCAAGCTGGGACGCAGGTTACCTATAGTTTAGTATATATACTGGATCCAGTTCCTCACACCATCAATTTTGATGAGAAGCACTTGCAGTATTTATGCCAACATGGTAAGTATGTAATAAGCACCTGGTAAGAGCGATCTGATCGGATATACTAACAACTCTGATCTAACTGGACCCGGTAAGCACCTGTGTCTGATAGAAAATTAATGACAACATGATAGACGCATTGAGAACCTGACAGGGGCATGGTATGAATTTTATACAGTAAGTGCATTTTTTTTTTTTTTTTTTGCATTTTGATCCCATTCCCTTTGCATCCTTTGATATTTGTAGGAGAGAGTGAGATCTTCATAGTCTTCATCATGGGGTGTGACAGAGCATTAATGTCTTACCTGAAATAGACTGGCATCGCACCCAAGGTGAATTCCCACCATATGTTCAGTGTTCCAGTAATAGACTCCAGATCAGCTACAACCCTGAACATGGAATAAAACCATTACTAAAAGTGAATAATTGAACATTGGATAAAGTAACACATGGTTAGGATTAACAGCTTGTCATGTGATTTTGTAAAAAATTCTCTTGTCAGTCTGAGTTTGTCCATAACAAAAAGACAAAGAAAAAATAACATAATCTGTATTTGTAGCCATCACTTGGGTTGGATTTTGTGATGGCAGGAAGAAAAACATTTTCTGGAACTTTTGCTGCTGATTACATCATCCTGCTCTGTTTTAGTCACTGAAATGAAGACTCCTCGTTCTCCTTAATTGCAAACATAAATTTTGACCACAGGAGTATATCGAGCAGAATTATGTTTTTTACTGTTCACATTCTGTTCTTTTTTTATGTCACAATTCATTATTAGTGCAATATTCTGTAACACCTTTAGAAAATCCTTCATCAAAATTTTGAACTGATATACAGAATGTTTTGCTGTAGTATAAGAGAATGTAAGACTATTTTGACCCCAACAATACACAAATTATGCAGCCGCTTATTCTCATCAATGATGCATACAGCCGGTAATGGAGGTAAGTAGCACCTCTTTGGGGGAAGACAGGAGAAGAGGAGGTGTCCTTTAAGGCCTCAGATTGAACTACTCGCTCTCATGTTTTTAATCATGTCCTCTCAGCTGATAAGTGAACGGGTGCTGCGATTCCTCTGCTGTGATCTTAAGGGAAAGTGAGGAAATGAAAGCTCCCCTCTCGAGCTAATCATTAGGGGGCCACACTCCCTCAGAGCGCAGAACTTTCAAAGGACCACCGCATGGGGTCTTCTACATCAGATTAAAAAAAAATGAACGAAAGGATTGGGTGAAAGAAACCGAATAATAACAAGCTCGTTCACAGTAATTTAATCAGAAGATATGTGAGAAGAAAGTGAAACTGGGAACTACAGGCTTGCTATAGGTAACAGGGTTCATAATGAGGGACAACATGGAGTGGATTTCAACTTCAAATCATTGTTCAACGAAAAGGGGCAAGAATTGTCAAAGTATAATTGCCTTTGTCAAAAGAAAAGAAAAAAAAAATCCCAACATTTATAAATGAAGCAGATGCACCAATGATTTCATGCTCTTTGCTTTATTTTTCTTCAATAAAAGCATGGTTTTAAAGTGGCCCCACCTGTGTTCTCCCATTACATGAGCTCAGTGACTGGCTAATGCCTCCTTCATAAATACTTGCCACAATAGTGGACATAAACCCAGGCGATTGGTTTTGCCTGATCAATACAGACAAATGCAGCCCCAGCCAATGGGACACTGCCGATTCCCCGGTGGCCACTAGCAGTGTAATCTGTTTTGAGGAGGAGTTTAATGAGCTGTAGCGTCTTTACGACATGTACTGCCTCTCCTAGCAGGGATACCATTTCAGAGGGTCGACCCGCACTTTGGTTAAACAATTTACACCAGTGCTCAGGCTCGCTGTGAGGTCCTGACCCCTCACCGTATGCTTTAAACTTTTCATTAAGTATGGGAGATTACTGCAGTCTGCTCCACCGCAAACAGCCTAAATAAGAGGTGCTTGGAGCTTAGCTGAGTGTAGAAATTGTTTGAACCCCAAGAGACAGACGTAGAGCTGTAGGGAATGCTCAGTGCACAGGAGTACCTATATACAGGTGTTCAGTACAAAGCCTGTAGAGACGTTTATAGATTTCTCTCTGAGATTAAGATCAAGGCAGGGGAAAGTGAGCATGCTCGGTTCAAGCAGACGGTCAGACACTGAATTGGCGTTTTTTCACAAACTTGTGGAAACTCTGACAGGATGAAGTGGATTTTAATTAAATTCACCCAATCAATGTTTTAATTACAAAGCAATGCCAGTATATTAAAATACAACAAATTAAAAAATACAATAAATAACTTGGGGGAATATTTATTTTCAGGTGGAAAGTAAAAAAAATTTTTTTAATAAAATTGTTTCAAAGACCCAGTGGTTGAAAGAAGATCCAGATAAACTTGCTGGTTTTATACAAACAGGTTTATATGATTATACTTCAGCAATGTTAAATACTCAAGTCTGATTGGCCAGCAGGTGTTGACTACTTTTCTGTTAATATAGGCCGATATAGGCCTTATTAACAAGTTTATATTAATGTGTCCATTCTAATATGTAATAATATCTAACAGTAACAGATAATCCATGAGAACTATAATAAAGGTGAAGCATAATCATTATTGATAGAGAGTAGCTTTCTATAAGGAGACAGTTATTTAACATTTAAGGAATGAGTCTCCAGTGTCAACATAAATGAGGCATGTCATAGATATTACAGAATCTTGATGATCTTTTATAATGTTTCATTAATCTACAAGATGGTAATGGAATGGCTAGATTAAATAGTAACTGCTTTAAATACTAATAAATATAGAGTGCACACTAACTAATACAACATGCAATGCCTAATTCCTTACCCTTATCCACCTATGGACTTGCAGTCATTAAATATTAAATACAAAAGAAAAAGTGCAAGAAATAAAATGAGATCGGAATCAGGATCACTCATGCATTGCACTATACTGTAGTAATTGAGACTTGAGATCTTATTTCTTTAATGTCAAGAGTCACGTGTTAGAATTATCGGTATATGATTACTCAATATGAGAAAACATCTTTCCATGCCACATATTAGCCACAACTGAGGATTAACAAAAATTTTCCCATCACTACAGTGTTTATTTTGGGAACTTTATTTTTTCTAACTTTAAGTTTAGAAAGTGAGGCAGAAAATGTCAAGAAGTTGAACCCAATGTCAGCAGACACAAAATAAACACATGTGACCTTGACCTTAATATCACAGCATGTTTCACAGCAGTGCACAAAGAAATGTTAGAAACAGGATTCCGTTCCGCTCCAGGTAAAGCGATAATTTAAATCCAATTCTCACAAATTGGACAAAAAAAAAAAAAAGCTTCCATCGCCTGAAGTGGATGTAGTCTCATTGACCATCATTTATTTAAATAGCTAGGGGTAAAACATGATTCTTCCTTGATTCCGTCACTCGGGTGGAGAGGAGGGTCCGTAGAGCAGGAAGAGCAGGCAAAGAAAGCAGAAGAGGGGAGAAAAGTGGTCACGAATTAGCGTGAATAGCAGGGGGCTAGAGCCCAGTGTTGATAAGGAGATTAGTCCCTAAAGAGCTCTGTCTTTCTGAGCTGAGAAATTAAAGGCTGCCAGCCCTTCTCTCACCTGTCCCTCTGACAGCTCTCTCTGCCTTAATCCCTGTCCTACACCAAAGAAGCATTTATTAACAAATTAAGAGGCCTCGTCTCTACCCCCTTAATACTCCCCCCTCGCCATGCTTACAATCCCTCTTTGTCAGCTCACTCTTCAAAAAGTTGTCTTGATAGCGATGACAGGGTGATTATCAATGAAAAATTATTTAACACCACCGCAGGGCCTTTGCTCTGACAAAGCTTAATAAGTCACATGGGTGGATATCAATCAAGCCAGGCCGCCCTGGATTTGGTAAATATTCCCCCAAGTTCAGGCAAATTACCTTGATTATGTGGAGGCTCTGCATGGGGCTGGGTGGCTGTAGGGTAGGGGATGGATTTTTGCGGAGGGAGGAAAGAGGAGGAGACGGAGGGGACATGTTTTTAAGCGGTACAAAAGATGACAGCATTAGAGAATTAATTAGAATCAAAACAAACCTGAACACAGCGAGAGTGAATTGCCCTGAGACTGCTGCTCTGCCTCTTTAATTCCTTTATGCCATTTGATACACAAGGCTAAATTTATGCAAATTAATAAAGTTGACAATTCTGTTTTTCAGTAATGGACTTTCTATCAAGTTCCTCTCAAACTCTCGGAGTAGAGAGAAATTCAATGCACTGACATCCACATTGGTCTCTGAGAACAAATTTAGGCTCGGTGATGCAAATAAATCATGTTCTACTGTGATTTAAATGTTTTGTTCTTTCCGAAAGACTGATGTGCTATCCCCAATTCACCATGGCTCTGATAAAGCAGCACTAGTCATCATTTCGGGCCCAGCGGCTAAATCCGCTCTGTCATTGTAAAATCACTCGGAGACAACCACGAAGATATCACGCTTTTTTTTAATGACTCAAACTAAGTGCCGTAGAACCATGATTGACATATTTAGGCCTGCGAAATTCTAACGTCACACAATGCCAAGTGTTCTCCTTTATATCTGTGCGGCGGGGGTGAGATTATAGAAGAAGTATCGCCATTCTCTACCAGCCTCTCTCTGCCCCAGGCCAAAGTCTAGCCACAATGTAATCAGTCCAAATTAACCGCAAATAACAACCAGCACCACATATCACGTCCCTTTGAGTGTATCAGCTCTCTTTGCTGATTAAAAGGGGTTGCAGGGCTTATTTCTTTGTTATAATTTGGCATTGAATTTGGGTAAATCAGTAATGGGCAAAAAAGAAATGGATTTGAAATAAATCCCTCTTTAAAGCAATCACGGGACATAAAAAAGGTGTTTGCCTAAAGGAAGAGTGAGCTTTCTGGCTGCTGACATGACAGCGCATGGTAATGGAACCAAAGCTGTTAATGTGGTTTTCTTCAGTTAAATTGATTCATGAATTTTGAAGAGAACATTATCTAATGAATTTACTCTGAATAGAAAGCAATTAAAAGGACACATCAGCCTGATTAACCCCAAAGTCACCCACAAGCCACAATTGATGTACACTTTTAAATGATTTCCATAAGAAAAACTGGAGCAGATTTGCTGTGTCTTTGCCCTCGACTAATCCAGAAAAATTAATGAACAAAAAGTTAATTTCTGTGATGACCCTATTGCACTCTAACCTGGATTAAGCAGGCATCTAATACGGCCTGTGTCGCAGTGTTAAGGACTAATCAAGGCTTTTTCAATTTATTTATTTATTAAATTCCTATAACAATCGAGCCTCTCCTTATAATCCTGTGATGACATCTAGGGTCAGCTTAACCGAACCTAAACAAGCATTCAGATGAGCAATTCTGTTTCAGGGCTTTTTTGTTTTGTTTTGTTTGTTCATTTTTGCTGGCCCGTGCTGCTGGAATTGCCCTTATTATTTAATTAATGCACTTGTGCCTTCCTCTTTGTGCTATGACCTATATTCATGTTAATAGTTCACTGTCTATAATAAAATATTTGATTTTAATTTTTAATTGAGTCGAGACGCTACTTAACGAGCTCCCCCTTTTTTTTTTTTTCTTTTCAAAAACCCAATAAGTGTGGCGTAATGAAATGGGATGAAATAACTCCTTAAGTGTTGGACTGAGTCCTATTCTGACACAGCAAGATTGGTTATTACTAAAAACGACCCCCGTCTTTCATTGGAGTTCATTACCGTCACAAGAGCGGGAGGCAAATAAAATGTCTGAACTTCATTAAAAGGAAAGGAAAGGAAAAAGAAAAAGAAACTAAAAACAGACTGGAATAATGAGTGTATCATAAAGTGATAAACAGCTTTATGAAAAGCAGCGCAATAATTTGAGACCTTTTGGCTGCCGGTTCAATCACAAGGTATTTCAACAATATGAAAGAAGATTTCAGTGCAATATATCAAATAGCTCTTTTTTTTTTATACAGTTTGCTCTAAACACATAATTCATGCAATGACCTTCAGCTGGATGGGAAGGCAAAGAGAGAGATGCTACTGATGGCAAACAAATGCAACCCTTCAGAAATTGTACAGAGTATGTAGAAGTGTACACACACACACACACACACACACATTTTTAGGAGGTAAAATATAGCTGTGGGAGGAATACTGAATTATACAATATACTAAATAAACCTTTAAGATTTAAATATTATAGGATTTTATTTATGTGTAGCATTCACACACTATATTTATTGACATCTCACTTATTGCACTTTTTTCTGCCATGTTATTGCTATGGTTGTGGCATCTATTTGCAGTGAGAAGTGTTTCCAGCAAATTAAAACATTTCTACAGCTGACATCCCTGTCTCACCATGGCATCATATTGACCGTGATTTTTTTTTTTTTTTTTCGTTCGATACCAGCCAAGAATCGATGCACTAGGAGAAGTTTGGCCCCACATCTTTTTTCCACTTGACAAATCCTTTAGAGAGGAGCTTCTTTATTCGGCACAGGCCACGGCCATTAATGCCTGTGTCATGTTTTTCTGCACTCATCTCCATGGCCTGCTGATAATGATTTTGCATCATGTTCGGCTTGTCATGCCTGTCAGCCGTGCTGAACCATTTGACCAGAAGGAGGGGAGAATGCAGGCGGGACTATTGATTCCAGCTTCTCCATGTCACTTGTTCACCAGGATTTAGCTATTGATGAGGCTGAGAGTGAAAACAAGCCCGCTCCCCTGTGGCCCGACTCGCTAAGAAGAGTAAAAAATGCAAAGTTGGGGGAAAAATATTCAGGCTTAGTCCCAATCCGTGAGATTCCTTCATCGATTGGAATGCACCTTCATGTCGTTTTTCTCCTCCTCGTTCTTTGTCAGGGAGACAAATCTGCAGGGTTCGGGTGCTTTATTCTCCGATAGACGTGGCACTTTCTGTAAATGATGGATTTGCGCGTGGGATAAATTAGATTCCACAGTCATTGCTTTTCTAGGATGCTGTCAAGACTGCCAATGTCGGCAGAATTAATAACGATAATCAAATTGGGAGGTATGTGTACAGAACACACGAAGAGTTCTTTTGCAGTGTCAATTTGCTTTCAGTGGCTTGTTTAATAGGAACACAGTTTTTTGGTCCATAATGGCTGTTTTGATTTGCAGGTCAAAAGGTCAAAGCTTTAGTGCATTACTTTAAATAATAAAAGGGGGGAAAGGGGTGTAACATGTTGTGGTAGATTAAGAATCTTGTCATACAAATGCACTACTGAGACTGTAAAATAAAAAAGAAGCAAACCTTTTTAATATCCACATTTTTCCCTTAAACAGCCAGTCATGTTGATTTTTCAAACACTTATGTTTCGTTTCATGGGGTAGATTTTAAATACTTAAACACAATGCATTATTATTATTATTATTATTATTATTATTATTATTATTATTAAAGACAAGCAAAATGTATGCAGTAGTAGAAAATACGTGAATTACATTTTTTTCTTGTTTTTGATGTTTGATATAAAACTTACTTGTCGATCTTGACCTGTATGCATGAATAAATAGATATACTGGTTCTCCTGTAAGAATATGATGGATGCTTCTTAGATGCGCCAGAATCATCAACCGACCGGATGCCTTCAGGCCAATGACTCTAACTCCTAGCACACACATTCCAACTCACCTGATCACTCACTCAGATCACTCGCTCATTACAAAGTGTTTGTTAGTTTTTTGTTTGTTTGATAATTGATCGTGTGACCCCTGCCTCATTCTTAAGGTTTCATTTTGTCTTTATCTTGATTAAAGTTTGGTCCTGTCCTTCTTTAACAACCTGCATTAAAATAAAAAAATCTCACACACTTTTCAAAGTAACCAAAAGACCAAAGTGTTTCTGATGCTCTAGGTGTAATTGGTAATCAAATATGTGGAACCAATCATAACATCTATTCCATTAGATTATAAAATCCTGGGGGTTTTTCACAATAAATATGTATCCTCATTTATATATAAAGCTATAGTAAATAGAAACAAGTCCAGGTGTGAAAGGGGTTCAGTACATGCAAAGGTAGTTTGTGATGCATCACATTTATAGTTTGACTGAGCTTCAATGTTACAACAACGACACTATAATAACAGCTTCAAAAACAGCTTTTGTTTAGGTAACCCCCTCATACATGTAAAAGTATTTTTAGCAGAGCACGCAATATAAAATGGTTAAAAAATAAGCAAAAATAAAAAAAAAGCAATATAAAGCAATATAAAATGGTTAAAACATCACAGGACATTTCTGCTTGAAAACAAATGCCTCGGAAGACTGATGTAATAAATGTGTGTGACGCCCTTCCTCCTGCGGAAATGATGTATGAAATCTGATCACGAGTGGTCACCAGAGACACATTTGTGATGCCAGGTGTAAACGGCTAAGGGTTGTGATCCGATCATTTGAGATGGATGTTAGAAAAGGGCCTGAGAGTGCAGGCAAGCGATTTTTTTTTTTTTCATTTCTTACTTTTCCTAACTTTGTTGCTTCTGTAAGAACAGCTAACAGTTATAAAAAGTTGAAGTTGTTTATTTGTTTGTTTATTAAACACGTTTGTTCTTCTCTGATGAGACCAGAAACTTTAGAATAGATTAACAGATTGACTAAAATATACTGTACCTAGCATGATAAAGATCAATCCTGAAAAAAAAATAGTGCTAAGTTTTAAAGTAATAAATAAAGTGTGATATTTAATCCAGTGTTGGTTCTCTGTTACTGAGTATCACTTGTGCACGTCAGCGCTCGCTGTAGATACTGTATTGCATTCATCCTGCACAAAGATTACATTTAGATATAGCAAAGGTGCTGAGTTTCAATCTAAACTTATCTCATTTCCCGCACAAACAAACCTAACACTATATCTTTCCATCCACACTAGTTCTGTGTTTCAGCTCTCGCTCCACCCTTTTATCAGGAATGCATTCTGGGTAGATGAACCATATGTGGAATTATGGGAAAGGAAAGGGAGATATGCTAGTCTAAAGTTTGGCAATGTAGATAGCTTGCTCACTCTCTCTCTCTCTTTCTCACTCACACACGCACACACACACACACACATACACACACACACACATTATAGTTTTTAAAGTCGGTAGAAGCTCTGTTTATTACAAAGCAGGCCAGCATTACAACAGATGTTATAGCACAGAGCTAACCTGTAAATATTTGAGTGACAGAAGCCCCATCACAACAACAGAAATGAAATATATGTAGTGGCAGAACAATATTAAAAAAAGAAAAGAAAAGAAAGGAAAATCGCTACATATCCTCAGGGATCTGCTTTGTATGACCCTTGCGTGTGTTTTTAGAGGCTTTTACCATAGAATGATTCCAGCCTTGTTTTTTTTTTTGTTTTTTTAAACTGTCTCTATCTGTGTTTTGTTTTTTGTCCTCTGTCCAGATTTGTTCTATTTTTAATGTCTGTGAAAGCAGGATTTAAAGGGGAGGTGGGGGAAGGGCTGTAGCAGGGCCAAGTTCTGCCCCGATTGAGCCACCCCTTTAAGGAAGCATCTGTTGTGTTGAAGGACAATATCCAGTCCAGCAATCATGATTCGGAGAAGAAAAGAAACCCAGCCGCCTCTCCGTGTAGGCAGGGAGTACACCCTTACCGCATGCAATGAAAGAAAATGCATCACAACCCAGTGGAATGATGCTAACATGAAATCCAGAAAGAAAGTGCGTTCTTACGGTTCTAATCATAGGCTGGGTTTAGGGTTTGTTATAGAAGTTAATGACGTTGTAATAAATGTAGGAACACGTGCAGGAAAACCTGCAGCTGTAAAACACACCGTCTTGCTTAGTGTAAGGCTGGCCAACAACCAAGAATTACTAAAGCGAAGGCAGATCGCTGAGGCTTTTCAAATATTTGTTTGTATAAATCAAATCGCAGTTAATTCAGTCTCCCCGGGAAGGCAAAAAAAAGTGATTACACATTTAATGGATTTGTCATTAGTTGCTTACTTAATGTGACACCGAATCAATGCAGTTATGCGGAATATTTGTGGGTAATTTAGTCGCAGGGGCAGAAAAAGACATGTTTATGTCAAAATGTTTATAAGGAATAAATGTTTCAGATCAGCAAGTAATTATGTGACAACCATGTTTAACACGTAAACGTAATTAGGAGCAGCGTGCAGTGCAGAAAGATCCTGCATGAAGGTAAATAAATTTTGTGGTAGACCCAGAGTGTTTTGCTGATTATCTGGATAAATGGCAGTCTCACCACAGACAGACTCGACGTTAAACAGTGGAAAAAGTCTCTCCCATTAGTTTCACCTACAGCTAATCAGGTTTATGTTCAAGCTTAAGAATGTTTGGCTACAAAAAATTCCCAAGAACACAGATTTTCCTGCAGGATAATGTGGGAAGACGTGTGTTTAGACTTTACAAACTGGAAACCATTCGAAAGAAAATCCTGAGCAGGAAATGACAGATTAAGATTAAGGGACATGACGGGATTCGATAACAAATATTTGGGTTTTAAAAAGACAAAAAACAAAAATGCAATGAGATAAGGAGGTGTGGAGGTACTATCTTTTTGATCCTGAATGTGGATCAAAAATTTTGTTAGTGGGGAAAAAAATGCATTTGTTTAAAAAAAAAATATTTAATGTAGATGTTTGTTAGATGCAGCTTGTAAGGACAGCGACAAAGGCTGGGGTTAATTTTTTGGGGGTGGAGTTTGTGTACATGTGTATTTTGTACGTATTCATGTTTTTTTTTTTCTTTTTTACTAACAGATTAGTGTTTTTGTTGGTTAAATAATTTTTTAAGGCTTTTAGCCTTTATATAGATTTAGGTATACAATTACAGTATGACAGTTTTCTTTAATTGATTTAAGATTTATGTATTTATTTGCTTAACAAAAACAGTTGTTTTTCATAATATAATATAATATAATATAATATAATAAAATAGTATGGCTGTGATATCAGAGGAGTCTAAAAAGACTGTAGAGAATATGTCTTCCCCTTTCCTATTTATTCGTGTGCTATTTGATATCCAACAGAGGGCAGTGCAGTTTAGAGGAAATGTACACACCCCCCACACACAGACACAAATTCAGACACTCACACACACACACAAACACAAACACACACTCAAGCATGTACCCACACTGAGTAGTAAATATTTCACCCCAAAACAGGCAGCAGTAGCAGTGTACATGCAAGTCTGTTGGAAATTATTTCAGACTGTGTTTCCAAGTGACTCTGACATGGTGGAACAGTTTATAAGAGTGAAAAAGAAAACGAGAGAGATGTACAGTATATAGAAGGGGAGGAAAATAAAAGTCTAAAAAATAAAAACCTGCCATGTTCCCACCCATGTGATCACATTTGTATGTATATATACACAGTAGGAGAGTGGATGGGTGGAGAGGTGGAAAAGAAAGGAGGATGGGAGGGACTGGGAGAGCGACGCTGCTGGACAGGTAGATGAAGAATGGCCCGGTGTGTGCTGCTGATTTCTAAGATTGCTAATGATGCCCGGACAGCAGGGCTGGAGCCAGCGCTAATGAAAGGTGCTGTGACTCCTGAACCTCAAGGGGTTCTATTTAAAGAGAGAGAGAGCCAGAGAGAGAACGTGCGAGAGAGAGAAAGAGAGAGAGAGAGGATTGCAAGCGCTGCATTCTTCTTGTCTTTTTTAAGACTGATTTCATCCCTTTCTTTCCTCAGCTCTTATGGAAGCACTAGAAGGAACCTGAAATGATATTCTTCAGAGGGTCATCACTTCCCAGAAGAAAGAAACAAGAGGGATATATTTCTGAAACTGCCTGCTTGCTATAACTGCATTAACGAGATGTTGAGATCTCAATCAGCTTCCAACAGTATCAGCTGTGATTCATGACACATATCCCCATGTGTGCTACAGAAATATTCACTTCAGAAAGGCAATGGGGTTAATAATAACTCAGCTATTAGGAAAGGCCAGTTGCTGAAGTGTACAAGAGATTTACTTTGTACTTATCCGCATTATCAATTTTGCATTTTATACTGTATAAAGTCATTAAACAGAATAGTAGTTCATCGGGAGAATACTTAAAAGCGTGATTATAAAAGCGACTTGTGTAGACTTTGAAACTTTGTAAAAAATAAAATAAAAATGGAAAACACAGCTGGAAAAATATTGGCAATCTTATTCTAGGACTTGTAAGTGCATTAAATATAACAATAAATTAAATAAATAACTGCAACAAGTTTTTTGAAAATTGTTTTGTTTTTTGTTTTCTTATTTTGTTTATTTTTGTTATTTTTAATCATCACACTTATTTACTCTGATCTTGAAGTACTTCTAAAATGTTTTCCCCTTTTTAAAAAGCAAATCATCACATTACTTGTTTGTTTATTTGTTTTTTGTTGTTTGTTTTTTGCTTGTACATAACATCCTTTCATTACCTTTCATTTGAGGCTTATGAGTAACTGCTTTTCTCGAGCCTACTGTATTTGTTTGTTCTGTTGCCTGGTTGCATGTTTGTTTGTTTGTTTGTTTTTGTTTATAAGATGTTCAACATTTGATTATTTTTAAGCTGATCATCACCAATTTATCTTGAAGTACCTTGTTTGTTTTTTGTCTGTAAAACATATTATTGTATGAATGCACATGTATTAAGTAAAAAAGTTTGTTTGGTTGTTTGTTTAATGTGTTTTTGAAAAATATTTTCAATAAATTTGTTGTTTACAGAAATGTAAATTATGTGGCAATATTTTTTTAGAAAATATTTTTTGTTTGCTTGGCTTTCTATCTATCTATCTATCTATCTATCTATCTATCTATCTATCTATCTATCTATCTATCTATCTATCTATCTATCATGTACAGTAGCTTTGTTGAAACCATTTCTGACAAAAGAAACCTTTGGTTGGTTCCACACAGAACCTGTAAGGATTCCCTCATCAGCACACTCAATGAATAATATATTTTCCCTGAGTGTAATGATGCTTTGAAAAAACAAACATTTCTGCTCATAAACTAACAAAGTTCCTCTATGTCCGTGCCATATGTTCACCCAAATTAAGCTATTTGCTCTCGTCCATTAGGGGTGTTTAAAGTGAGTGTGATATTGAGAGGAAGTTCCTACATCGTCGTCTATGTGGGTAAAGTCTCTCTCCTCTTGACTTCTGGGAGCGAGAAGCCCTTAAACTGCGTGACCGTCAGGGGGAGAATTTCATTCAGCACTTATTAATGCTTTCAAACCTTACATGTGCATACACATGTCTAAACACACCCACTTACAAACATATATGTTAACCCACGCAAATAAAATGTGTTTTTATTTATTTATTTATTTTATAATTTATTTATTTTTCATTTGTGGCTCTATACTTAGCATTACACTTGTATTATAGTCATAAAAATGCCCACACAGTTCAATCAAGTTCATACACTAATGGTACACAATGTAAATGGCAGACATTTGAATTTGACACACGCACCATTGTAAGTAATAAATGCACAAATCATAGTGTGTGTGTGTGTGTGTGTGTGTGTATTACTGTAGCTCAGTACTGGAGCGAAGGCTTTGTGCCTTTGCCTTTGATGGTCACCTCATGTTGGCCTCTTAGCCCCCTGCCTAGCTCATACACTACTCAGTACTCTGAGAGAGAGAGAGAGAGAGAGAGGATTATGATTTACAGAGATAGGTTGTCCTTTAGTCTGTGCTGACCTATCCGATTGCTGCCTGGCTTTGAACCGCTGACACCGAGCGACTGTGCAGTGAGTCGCAGCAGCTGGCTCCACCGCATCTAATACCGACACATGCTGCTTTAGCCCTCTTTCTTTCCAGAGAAAAAGATAATGAAACATTCAAAAATAATATTTGTTTTGGCGCCACCGCCTTTATAATGAACCGGATGCCCTTGACTAAGGGGAAATAGCCCTTTTCTTCTCTCTCTCCCATGCAAAGTGAGCTAGGCCTCCTGTATCCATCTGAACACCATCTGTGGGTCAAACTGGTTGTTTTATCCTGTAACAGTGTTTGTATTGCAGTCGTGCTCTTGTATGTTTTCCTCCTCTTTCTCTTTATCTCTGCATCTCTGGATCATTCTCTCTTACAGGTTGGCTTGTATCAGGTTGAGGAAGTGCAAGCAGTAACGCTCGTGCACTGAGCGCTCCTTTTAAATGCAAAAGTGGGGAAAAAAGGAGGACACATGTTTCTTCCGGCAGCCAGACTCTCCTAACCTCCTATCCTTCTACTTTTTCTTTTTTTTTCTTTCTTTTTTTTTTTTTTAACTGAATAAAACATATCTGGTCATGTCCTGCCATAAATAATATATATTTCTGATTATAGATGTGGCTACTTTGAGGGCAGCACTGCAAAATCCACAACCAGTGGATTTTCTTTATGTTTTTCCATTTGAGATATGTCATGTTAGAGCCGTTGTGCGCCCTATACAAAGCCATGAATTATTAATAATAAAGGACTGGCTGCTGCGCTGGCTCTGGAAGAGCTGGAGATCTTCAGTCGGGGATTGAAATACTTTCCTCTGCTTTCTTTCCCTTTACAAAGCTCTGTTTCTCTTCCTTATAGCTGGTTTGATAGCCGACCAATAACACCTGAAACTCACTTTCTCTCAGGCCATCGCGACTGTATTAAGTAATGATGACATGCTGCGTAGTAACTGTGAGCTGATATTGTTTACCATTAGGGAAACAAAGGAGACTTTTTATATATGTAACTTCTCTTAAAGTTGCTGAGATTTGAGAGTTAATTGGGTTTTTTTTTCACTTGTTACTCCAAGGTTACATCATCATCGGCAGTGTTTAGTGTATCTTGGAGAATAAAATTTTTTGTTTTTCTTTGATTTTGTTTTTTGTTTACATCTTGTTGATAATTTTTAAATTTTTTTTTTTTTTAACCAGAGTACTGATTTAAATTGAAGTAGGAGTTAGTTAGTTAGTTAGTTAGTTAGTTAGTTAGTTAGTTAGTTAATGATTCCCCTTAATTCTCCTGGAAGTATGTACTGTTTCTTTGCCTTTTTTTATGGCTTTTTTTTATTTTGTGTTTGTTACTATGTTTGTTTAAAATATATATATTTTCTTTTTTTGTTATATAGTGACAATATTTATTTTAATTTTTTTATATTGATAATCTTTTAGCTATGTTAACGTATTTATTTATTTATTTATTTTATAAATGCGTTTGCTTGGTATGTTAATTATTTAGTCTTTTTATGTTTATGCTTTTTTGGTTACATTTTGTTTATTCAGCTCTTAGTGATTACATACAGTTTTGTTCCCCTCAATTAAAATCTATTTTGTGTGACTTGTTAAAGTTGTATTTTTGTGTATTTTTGTGTATTTTTGTCTTGTTTTGTTTTGTTTTATTTAATCCTATTTGATCTTATTTTTAGCTTTGCGTTATTAGGAAAAACCTTTAGTTTTATATTTTAGCTGCAGTTTATCGTTGCTGAGAGACAGATGCCTATGTGTAGTATATTTCTGCATGTCATTAACACAATTGCGAGTGTTTTGGCAGGTGAGCCGCTGATAAATTCTGAGTAGGCAGAGTGGACAGGGCTCTTCCTGCCCACTCTAATTCCACTCAGCTTGCGAAGGAGACAAGGAGATTTGGCTGCTTGAAGGAGCAAAGCTTCAGCAGAAGTTGTAGCTCTAAAACTAGCCTCCCTGTTGGGTTGGTCTTGGCCGTGTTCACTCCCCAACTGTCTGCACTGTATCGAAAACTCACACGTTTTTTTTTCCCTCTCCGAACAGTACGGATGCTGATTGGATCCACGTATAATCTCTCAACACATTCATGTTCAACTAAACACATCAGACTTTACGAAAAACACTTCTGGGTAGTGCTGGACACACACACATCCATGCATAATCAAGGCAGATATTATGCTCTTGTTTTGTTTCCAGGGCAAAAAAAAAAAAGTGAAAGTTTTTGGTTTAACACTCGAGAGCTCGGACTTCTACTGAGACTCTCGATGGAATATCAAACTTTTGAGAAATGCATCGTTTTTTTTCACAGACATTTTATTTATTTAATAAAAAAAATCTAACATCAGAACTGATCTTGCTACACTATATATATTCACACTAATATTATTATTATTATGCATGGTTCATTAGAATCACAAAATTCACATTATTTTATCATGATATAATCCTTCATAAAATATCCTTCGCAACTACAGTCATTTTTTTTTGTTTGTTTGCTCATTTTATATTACAGTCAAGTTTGATTTCTTTGCAAAGCTCTCATCAGATAACTGTTTTATATAGAAATATGATAAGTTAAGGAATAAAATGTGTTTTGCTTTTTATTACATATCTTATTTAAGCCAAAATTAATCAATTGTAGCTTGGCTACATTACATCATGTAAAGCAATAAACTGAAAGGAATATTCTTGTGCAAGTTTATTTGTGAAGTCTTTCCTTCTATTTTTATCATCAGTATCAAAATCCAAAATGTAAAATTCATGACTTTATATGATTCCCGACATTTAAAACGATCTGAGATGAGAAATCTGGAGTTTGAGGAATAAGATGCTGCGGTCAACTCTTCTCCAGCACCTGAAAAGACAGCACAGTAACACCAGTCTATGTTTCTTTTCTTTTTTTTTCCTCCCCTCATTTTTAAAACGCATCATTAGTAAAGCAGTCTTGCATTCAAATTGAAATGAAGAAGCTTGACAAGGCGACTAATAGAACATGTTATGATGTTTACATCGCTTTTATATCAATCTATTCACATCACTCCATCATAAAGCCATCTTTTTAATGAGAATTTCATCTAATAAATGATCTAATTAGCCAATAATCCCATTTTAATCATCTGTGATTAACATTACACGATTAAGTTGTAGGAAAGAATTCGGTGCAACTTGTTTCGCCTCATCCTTGTTTACATAGTTAGCACTTGACTGAGGGGCCGTGTTGTGTTTGTGCTGGGAGATTTCGCTTTCCCCTGTAAAAGGGTTTATTTTCAGAGCAAACGGTAAAGAGAGTCTGATGAAAAGCAGCCCTCAATGTGTGTATGCATATATGTGAGTGCTAGTTGGATTGGAAAACTGTAGACTGTGTGTGTGTGTGTGTGTGTGTGTGTGTGTGTGTGTGTGTGTGTGTGTGTGTGTCCACACAATTGGGCCCCAGGACAGGTAGCGAGGCCAGAAGCCCCTGCAGGGGCGCTGGACCCTGTGGCACCAGTTCCAGACAGCCAGAGTGTCTGGGCTTTATCAGGCCCGACTCGCTCCCCACACACACACATACCCACACCCACACATACACACACTCTGGATTTTGTGAATGCAGAAGGAGGCCCTGATTCAGTCCCCAAACCTGAAACGAACATGTTGCCTTGACAGCTGACTTGATGGATGAGGCCAGGCTACTGACAGATCTGCTAAGGAAAAAAAAAAAATCAGCAAACATGCTTATGCTTCTCTCTGAAAAGTCAGACACACATACATACATACATACACACATACACACACACAGATATAAAGGGAGTGTGGTCAGGTGTGAGTAAGTTATTGCCAGGATGAAAAGTGGCGCCACATGAAGCGAGCACACCTTTATTTCTCAGGAGGCTAATTATTTCTGCCGAAAAACAGAGGCACGGCCTAGCATGGCGAGGGCGTGCGTACTTTCCAAGTGAAGCAAACAGAAATTAGCTTCAGAATCTTTATTACAGATTTGTACTTGTTTGTTCATCTGAGTGTGCTTTCTTGAAAATGGCATTAGACCGATTCTTCCGTTTTAAGTCACGCCAGCACATTTCCATGATGACAGACAGTTTAGTATCAACACGATGATATGCATAAACCCTAATGCCATCATCTCACTTTGGCACCATGTTTAGCTCACAGGTAAGTCTAAGTCTTATACTTTGCTGTAAGAGGCTTCCAAAACATGCAGATCATTTAAGATCAGATCACTTGATTTGTGATAGATTTTTTTTTTTACAATGTGGAGCTGATACCCTTGCGTTTGGGTGACACATGCTCTCGCAGAACATCTCAGCAGTGATTCCCTCTTGTTATTTTTAGTGGCACTGTTGCATTGTGGGTAGAGGAGTACTCTATTCAGCACTGGCACCCTTACACAGAACGCCTTACTGTGCGCTCTCAACGGTACACCACACAGCACATGCAACGTGGCCTAGATTTCCCAACAACATTTTTTTTTTTTGCCGTAATCTCAGTCTTAGGTATGCAAACAAAAACATAGCTTTTTTGCCATAAGGGAAATTATCCTTCCCTTCTTTATTTTTATTGATATTCTTGATTAGCTGCACCTGCGTCGATCGCTACTTATTGTTTATGTCGGTGGGGGGGGGGGGAACGTATTAAAGCCGTAGTTATCAAAGCACGAGAAGCCGGAGAGGAGCAGTGATGTTGAGCTCTTTAAGGATTATGAGAGCTATTCACACAAAGGATTTGACTTTCATTTCTTGAACTCATCAGCGCAAAAGAGTTTGATTCAGTCCTGAGTTACAGCGTGCACATTAAGACTGTTGGGATGTCCCGCGCTGCTCTTAGCCTTGTTGTAATTTAGTTGATCTATAATATTAATTTTAAAACACATCCCTACTGTGTAAGCTGAGCCACTGTTGACCACTCAAGCCGTATAAATCGGTACCGAGCAGAGATATTAACCAAGCTAAGCCTTAATAAAGTAATATTGCTTAAGTCCTAATACATGTACTCGGAACCTGATAAGCTACCCAAGAGATTCCGTATTATTCCGAAATGTATGTGGCTTTCAATAGGGTTTCATTAGAAACGAAACACGATCTCCATTTCTCCGGTCAATTCTACCTGCGCAGCAATGCGGATGCACTTCCGATTCTGATTCTCGTCTTCTTTATTTGCAGTAAGTGAGCATCCACAACAATAAAATACATTTTGTATCCCTTTTTTTCATCGTTTTTAATGTAAACCAGATTAAAAATTTTATAATGTCTTTACTCCTTAAATATCAAATCAAATGTAGTTACACTCTCACTCACTCACCTTCTATACCGCTTTATCCTGTATTCGGAAATTCCAGGAGGTTTAGGACACAAGGTGGGGTATACCCTGGACAGGGTGCCAATCCACCGCAGGGTACACACACATACAGTACATATACTCACACACTCATTCACACACTACGGGCAATTTGGGAGCATCAATTAACCTAACCTACATGTCTTTGGACTGTGGGAGGAAACCGGAGTACCTGGAGGAAACCCACCAAGCACGGGGAGAACATGCAAACTCCATGCACACAGACACAGGAATCGAGCCTGGCTGGGAATCGAACCCGAACCCTGGAGGTGCAAGGCGACAGTGCTAATCAGTACACCACTATGCCGCCAAATATAGGTAGAATATATGCTAATTTGTTACTAATATATATTAGCTGCCATATCTATAGATCATTAAAAAATATTTTTGTGACTTTTAAGTGTTTTTTTTTTGTGTATTTTTTGTCTTGTTTTGTTTTATTTGATCTTATATTTTTGTATTTATAGCATTGCATTATTAGGAAAAACCTTTAGTTTTTACAATAGTACACCTATACACAAAAGTACAATATATACTAATTTGTTACTCTCTCTCTCTCTCTCTCTCTATATATATATATATATATATATATATATATATATATATATATATATAAATATATATATATATATATATATATATATATATATATATATATCTGCCATATCTATCTATCTATCTATCTATCTATCTATCTATCTATCTATCTATCTATCTATCTATCAATTTGCAGTATATATATATATATATAAAATCAGAATCATTCACAGCCTACAGGGACTCTATGTATAGAGCACATTTCTGCTTTTCACTAATATCCTTTATTTTATTTTCCTAAGGTTTCTGTCCCTAGAGGGTTTCAACTTTTGCCATCTTAACCCTCCAGAGCCTGCGGGCTGCTAGTCACTCATTATCAGTGGAGTAGAAACGTCTGCAATTATTAAAACACAGGCCTTAAAATTCACATACACCAATAAGTGACATATTAGAAAAATATTTGCCAGACATCAATTATCCGCCTTGGCACATCCAGCCATGGGTCGCGTTTAATCTTGTGTGCTTGAGTGAAGGTGGTGTAATTGCTTCCTATAAAAAAAGAGAGAGAGAGAATCTAAATCTATATGCGAACACTAGGATGATGTTATGTTTCATGTGAAATCAGGAAAGAAAAAAGTATACAAATATGTTTGTTTTTTTAATGTATAGATATATCTGCCAACCTGCCAATCACTATAGCGCCCTGTTCTCTCAGTCAAGCAGCCATATGTTCTGGTTATCAGGTTACATGTGAAAGCTTCACTTCTCCAGCTCCTGAAAGGCTCCTGCTGATCATTTCTCATGGAGCCAGGCCACTACAGCCAGAGAGCTTAAAGTGCTTCATTTACCTGACCTCTGACCTCAGCCATGTCATGTGACTATTGATTTTCAATAGCTGAAGGATCCATACCACCCTGAGAGGAGGAGGAGGAGGAGGAGAGAGGGCTGGATCATCTCATTCACCCATCTTCACTCACTCTTAGCTTTTCCTGAACTGGAATGAGAAAGGAAGCATTTTTTCTTCCGTTAACTAAATCATCAGTCAGCTCACTAATGAAACTTTCAATTATTCTTTTTTTTTTTTTTTTTGTCTTGTTTGTTCAGCCACTTTAAGTGTACTACATAATAAACGATTCCGGACACTTATTGGAGGTCTGAGGTCACACGAGTGACCTGCCTGACATTGCCCTTTGAACATGTGCCTATTGACTACCAATTTTGATCTTGTAATGAAGATTATGAAGTACATATATAAGGTATATGGGATTAAACAGTGTGTTTTGAAAGATACACGCATTGCTAGTGTTATGAAACCTATATACTACTGAATGTACGTAGTCATAACTAGCAATAAGGACACCAAAGTCTAGACCTTTGTAGTTCCCTGGAGGATTTTAATTTTGTTGGTTTTTTTATAGTATCTCCAGCAGCCAATATTCCAAATTCAATATGAAAACAGTCTTCTAAAGTGCTTGGCCATCCAAAAAAAGGACACTGTAACCTTTTCTTTGACTGCCTTTAGCTTTGATTATGGCATGCAATGTGGGGACCAATTAATGTTTGAAATGATCCCTCCTGCACCCAGAATCTTTTTTTTTTTTTTTGAGTTGGAGTCATGGAATATGTCTGTGCCATCAGGGACAAAATAATAGGGTGTTATTTTATGTGGGGGAATTCAAGTCTGCCTGAATGATCCTCTAGTTAACAGAAATACAAAATAAGGCCAGAGTCGTATATTTAAACATATCATTTAAATAATGAAGCATACAGCATCCCATTATTTTAAATAAAAAAATATATTATTACCTTATTATTCTTTGCAACAACCAGAGCTAAAGGTATTTTGTAGTTGCCAGTGATTCCTTTTCACTCTGCTGGATTTGTGTTGTGGGAATTAGCTTTTGCAGGGTAACTTTAGTTCAACTATAATGACATTATGTTGTCAGTGTAACCAAACACCGTTTATGAGAAGTGTGAACTGTAATGGAATCAATGACACATCAAGCAAGTAAAATTTACGGGATAAATAAACAGCGAGCACATCACTGTGGAAATTGTTCATAATCGGAACCAAGATAATTCTACAGACTTTTAGGACAGCGGAAGTTTAATCATCCTCAACTGTTGTATTCTCATCTTTGGGTACTAACGTACAGTACATAACTCTGGCAGCGACCTTGCTGTAGACTATACTTAGCATAAAACACTCGTCATTCTCACTCAGTGTTGGCTCTGCTCTTAATTAACAAGAAATACAGCCAGGTAATGTTAGCAAAATGATGTTTTCAGTAATACAACATTTTTACAACCATATCAATTTGTAAATTGGTTAACGGAAATGAATAAATAATAATAATAAATGCATAAACAATAGCAAGAACCTAGGCACACTCTCCCTGAACCATAACGTTAAACTCATTGCCAGGTGAAATGAAGAGAATAACTTTTATTATCTCATTATAATGGTAGTTGTCAAGTGGTGGGACATACTGTATTAAACAGCAAGTGCACACGCGGTTCTCAAGTTAATGTGTTGGGTGCAGGCAAAAGATGCCAAGCATGAGGATCTGAGTGAAGTGGTTAAGGGCTGAATTGTTATGGCTAGTCGACGGGGTCAGAGTATCGCTAAAACAGCAGGTCTCCCTGGTATGCAGTGGTTACTTCTTGCCAAAATTGGTCCAAGAAAGGACTACCACTGAAGCAAGACAGGGTCATGGGTGCCCAAATCTCACTGATGTGTGTGTGAGGGGGGAACAAAAGCTAGCCCTTTTGGTCCGATCCCACAGAAAAGCTACTGTAGCACTAAAAACAGTTCATGCTGGCTGTGATAAAAATGTGTCCGAACACAGTGCTTGCTGTGTATGGGGCTGAGTAGCCTCAGACCGGTCAGAGTGCCCATGCTGACCCCTGCCAAAAGTCTCTCCAATGGGAACATCAGCATTAGAACTGGGCATACAAGCAATGGAGCAAAGAAGGTCTGATGAATCACGTTTTCTTTTCCACTATGTGGATGGCCAGGTAAGTGTGTGTGTGTGTGTGTGTGTGTGTGTGTGTGTGTGTGTGCATCACTTAACCTGGAGGAAAAGATGGTACCAGGATGCACTACGGGAAGAAAGCAAACTGGCAGAGGCAGTATGATATGCAATGTTCTGCTGTGAACCCTTGGGTCCTGGCAGTCATGCAGATTTTACTTTGACACGTACCAAAAACCTAAACATTGTTACTGTCCAAGTACACCCCTTCATGGAAACAGTATCCATTTCAGCAGGATAAGCGGAATACATCTGGACACATCTTCAAAATTTTGTCTTGGCAGTGCTAACAAAGATGAGGTGAAAAAATCTTTCCATTCGGAATAACAGTGATGATATTAACTTGTTTTTGTGCTTAACAATCCGCTGTAAGGCTTAGTGGAAATCGTTTTACCCTATGTCTGCTTCCTTTTTTTTTTTTTCAAGGTTAGATTTCTTCTGACCTATTCTAGTAGGTAAACTTTTTCATGCATGCTATTGCCTGAACAGCCTGTTTCAGATCACACCACAGTATTTAACAGAGGTCAGTATTCAGACATGTCCATTTTTAAAATTACAGGATGTCTTCTGGTATTAATTTACTTGTGTGCTTTGGATCATTGACATGTTTCATGACCCAGCATTGGAGTTTTTAATCACACACAAGCGCACTAACATTCTGTTGAGGATTTTTTTTGTCTTTTTTTTTTTCTTCAATGGAACTTGGAAGTTGTTGGCCCACAATAATTTTAAGCCATCCAGACCCTGGGGCAGTGAAGCCGGCCTAGTTCCAGTACTGCACAGGAACATCCAGTTGGTCTTGAAACAATTAACATATTTAATTTATCTTCACTTTTAATGTGTTAAATTTCTTCCATCTGGTTGACTGCCTGACGCATGCTACATAACATTTCCTAAATTCTAACTTATTGTTATTATTATAATTATTATTTTAATTGCATAATGTACTGCTGAATCCATTGACTTTTTTCCGCTTAAAGCCATTACAACAATGCTGATTTATATTTAATTATTTTATATTAATATTATGACATGTTAACATATGATAATTAAGGAATACAGCATGATGGGATGATGGGATACAGTATGAGAATAATCCAAAACAGAGCAGTGTAATGTAGCTTAAAGTGCATTCGTTATATAACACACATTTTTTTTAATGAGTAATAAATCATTATTATGCTTTTTAATCATTTCATTTATGGAATGCCCATGAGACAAATAACTTTCTGTTACTGCTTATGTTAAAACAGATATGTTTTCTCCAGGCCTCTTTCTAGGCCGCCCTCTGTCCTGACTTGATGACTTGGTGTAAAACCAAAGTGTATACTTTTTTCATGTTTGTTTGTTTGTTTGTTTGTTTGTTTAAATCACTTAATTATTTTTCTCAGGTTATGTTTGTGTGCATATTAATTGTCTGTCTGTTTTCTTTGGTTTTATATAATAATAATAATAATAATAATAATAATAATAATAATAATAATAATTTTGGAACTGTTTTTATTAACAGTTAACTAATAATAATAATAATAATAATAATTATTATTATTATTATTATTATTATTATTATTATTATTAGTGAACTGTTAATAAAAACAGACCAAATTGGCTTGCTCTGTCTTTAAGGTAGACAATATATCTATTGGGTTCTTTGATTTGGATTCAGCGCCACTCCAGAAGTCATTCAGAATCCGAATCTCAAAGCTTTGCATTACCTCAAGTGGTCCACAATCATTTTCTCCTACTTGTATTTACAAATAAAAAGAAGAAAATGGAAACCACACACAGCACCATAGTTGTGTCTCATGAGGTTAGAGTTATAGCATCACACACGTTTCTAGTTGTATTTATGCAGCAGATTGTTTTTCATCCAAGCGAACTTTCCACGCATTCCACCACAACATGCTGAAAATAGTGAGGACAAATTTGAGCCAGTTGCTTTTCTGAGGGGCCGTAGTTGTTGTTGTTGTTCTGATGCTTCCTACGATGTGTTTGTGATCGCGAATAGCTATGGCAGAGACAGCGGTGTCTATTTTTACTGCGGTTCCTCCTGCCATTCCGCTGGCCACAGCAGAGCTGCGAGTATAATAGGTTGATGTAATGACTTGATTACTAGCCAGATTAGTTTATGGGCTAGCACAACTGGCTGACTAAGCAACACTTTGTTAAAGTGTGCATGTGTGTGTGTGTGTGTGTGTGTGTGTGTGTGTGTGTGCCTGTGTGTCTGTGTTTGTGGTAAAAAGAGAATAAAAAAGACACAAGAGTTCGCTTTTTAACGCAGCACAAATGAACAGGCTAAAGTCAGCTTTACACCATAATATTTTTAGTCACAGTTTGATGATGTGGGGGAAAATCAAACATCATAAACAACTGTAGAGTTTAAAAAATGAAACCCTCTTTAAATGCATAATGGGACAAGTGTAAAGTTGTAGCGAATTTTGTGAAATTGTGGCCAAATACAGCCAACAACAATACAGACAAAGTGAGATGATGATGATGATGATGATGATTCTTCTTCTGCTTATTATTATTATTATTATTATTATTATTATTATTATTATTATTATTATATTTCGATCTGTTATTTGACAGTCAACTAAAAGCTACCAATAGGAGGACAGCATGGGGAGGCTACAAACAACATACAGTAAGGCAGCTACAAACACAATAGTGTTAATGGCACAATTAAAATAAATCATGACAATGGACTGAGAACAAGTTTCAGTTTGTCCTCAAGTGCAATATAAAGAATGTTTCTGATCATGCATAAGCCCAGATCATGCTAATTGATGAGGTAAGCACATTATGCACATTTTGTCTATCATTAAAGGATCGTCGCCATTTAATCTGGATTATGTTTATAGAAAACACACCATCATTTTTTTTTTTTTTTTTTGGTACAGATTTCAGGCGATATTTTAATGGGATCATCTTGTGCATTACAATGTGGCAGGCAACCTTAAAATCTCAAAGTCTAAAACCGGATTTGCTCGGACTTTATGAAGGGGCAATGACAGGAAGAGATAGCGAAAGAATCTGACAAGCACCTGGAAATAAAACCCCTAAATTTGGAAATCACATCCTTCCAATCTGACTCCATGTTTCCCTCCAGCCTCCACACTCTCCAATTCCAAGACACACCAGCACCAAGGCAGCAGGGCAGCCAGGGAAACAGCCAATTTGGTGCAACAAGGTGGCTAATAGGATCATTAACCCCCTTCTCTGTATGTTTTGGATGTTGTGTATGAGAGCATGTGTGTGTGCATGTGTGTGAGTGTATGTGTGTTAGCGTGTGTCTGTGCCATCCTGCACATGGCAGATTGCAGGAACAGGCTGACTGTTAGCGGCTAGCTCAGCAGTGCCGGGCGCGATCTGCCATCTTCCCGTGGATTTACAGCTGACGCTGGTGCTACTTCAATTAGCTCTATAGCACACAGATGTTGCTTAAATGTTGCTGCTAATGATACCGCAATAAGCGTGAGATTCATGCCACATTCGCAGGCACGTAAATTTCTCAAGTGGCACAATTAAAGGGGAAATCGTGGCTAGGCGAGAGAGGCAGCTACGGTGGAGATGCCAGTTGGAAAGCTGGAGGTCTATTCTGTACCACAGCCGAGCTCCATTCCACTTTAATTGCTTATTCGCGAAACAAAAGGGGGCTTTTGTTTTTCCACGCAACCCGAGTGTAGCACGGTTTGTTGTTTCGCTTCGACATTAGTACATTTATTGACTTGTTTAACAGCAGTTTAATGACAACGTTGCTAAAAAGAACAGTTCCATTCCTACCAGAGAGCTCCAAATGGAGTGCAAATGTGCATCTGTATACTAAAATTAAAGCTAATGAATGAATCTATAAGTATATGAGTGTATTAATAAATTATACATTATAGTACATTACTGCAATATCATGTTTAATTCTTCTCTATAAAACTGTCTGGTAGACTTTTGGACGTCTTTTTAATGTCATAGCTAGACACAAAAACGTAGTGACAGCCTCGTCAGGTGTGTGTGTGTGTGTGTGTGTGTGTGTGTGTGTGTGTGTGTGTGTGTGTGTGTCACTGTTATATCGGACAGTCAGTTCTCCATCAGCATGACTTTACCTCAGTCAGGCCTAGTGACCCGAACACTGGAGAACTATCACTCTCCCCTGCTCCCTGTGGAGAACTCGTTCTTTTTTCTCTCTCTTGTGTTTTTAGTAACTGTCTACCTGTCTACCAGTGTCATTCTGATTTTATGTTCAAGCTGACAATGAAGATCTTTCCCAAAAGTGTTCATAATTTCTCTGTCAAGTTGATTTAGGTAATGACAAGCTACGAGGACAGGTCCCATTTCGAGTCTGGTTCTTTCCAAAGGTTCTTCTTTACCCATGAGAATAAAATTTTGGGGGGTTTTGGTTGTTAATTTGGCAACATTTTGGACGTCAGCACAATGTTAGTATCGGGTTGTTTTTGAAAGTTAAATTTACTTTGATGAAATGATATCAAAGGCCTTGCACCTCCAGGGTCCGGGTTCGATTCCCGGCCAGACTCGTGTGCATGTTCTCCCCATGTTTGGTGGGTTTTCTCCGGGTACTCCGGTTGCAGATTAGGCTAATTGGCTTGTACTGTGTGCATGTGTGTGTGTGCCCTGCGATGGATTGGCACCCTGTCCAGGGTGTACCCCACCTCGTGCCCTTAGTCTTTTGGGATAGGCTCCAGGCTCTCCGCGACACTGAATACAGGATTAAGCGGTGTAGACAGTGAGTGTGTGAGTGAGTGAGTGAGTGAGAGAAATGATGTCAAAGCAGTGTTGACAATAGGATAAACGAATTGCGTTAGGGAGAACTTTAAACGAATTTTCCCTAACGCAATGTTGAACCAAAGTGATGACCTGAGTGCAAGCCGAACTCCCGTCACTGCAGTGTGAACACTACGCACTTACCACTGGTTCACTAGGAAACATGATATTGATATTGTTTGATGCACGTACATAACAATGTACCTGCAATGACCCAGTTTGGACGCTGGGCACACTCCATATCACAGCGCATTTTTAAACTTTAATGCACCACATGGTTTTATTTCTAAAGGAACATTAAACAGACAGGTAACATTACAACACAACAACATGTGTGGGAGATGTGTAATTGCAGGATGTGGGAAAGTGTTGTGTCTGTTCAAATCTCTGATCATAATTCCAAATCCTGGAGCAAATGTGGTCGGATATTAAAGGAATGGATGTTTATCGGTATAAATGCTCCAACTAAACATTAATTCAATCATTCATTCAATGTTATTTTAATGTCAGTTTATCAAAATCATAAAAACCTTCAGAAACAACACTATCTCCATGGTCAATGTCATCGTAACGTTGTTACAACCATATTACAACAGGCATGCATCACAAGGTTATGTTGTGTATTATTATTGTTTTTTTTTTTTGGCTGAATGGCTTGCTCTGTGCTTATTTATTTATTCATTTATTTATTTATCTGTTTATTTATGTACAGCTGCTTTGTGACAATGTTCACCCTGATCAATATTCATGCAAACACACATCTCTCACTGCAGATTTTTATTTTTATTTCCTTAACACATTTAGAAGGTTCGCTTATTCAGGTCAACTAACAGAAATGAAGTGTATATGTCTCTATTTAAAAAAATATATAAATACTTATGCATGTTCAATAGGTAAATATTTAGAAGATTAATATAGTTTTTTTATTATAATTTTTTTAACAAAGTATATTTTTTCTGCTTATTTAAATAATTATTGGTTAATATATGAGAAGTTATTATTAGAATTGGGATTAAACAAACAGAATTCTATTTTGCTATTTGTGTGTTAACAGTGTGTTTATTTGGCCGGTTGTACATCATGCGGTTGGTTAGTCCGAGCCTCTTCATGTTTTCCATTTTAGCTTAGCTTAAAACCGTTACAAATCATCTAAATTTTCTCGTGTATTTATTTGATCACCGTCTCATACAGCTTTGATGTCATAGTTCATGCAGAAGCCTGGATTTGAAGATGGTGCCATCGACTAATCACAGCTCTTAACACATCATATTTCATGTTTCAGCGTTTTGCCTGGGATGAGTCACATGGCTCTTATGAGTCACTGGTCACTGGCTTAAATTAGTCTACATTAACCAAAGATGAGAGCGCCCAGAACATATAGTTCCTGACGGTGAGATGGAGAAGTGAGAAAAGCCTTTGCCTTTGGTTACGTATGGTGTGTAATATGGTGGCTAATATCATATGTGAAAGTCATTTCTTATGCTTCCAGAACCTTTCTTTCACATTTTGAGTCATGTGTCAAAATATTTCCTTCTTCAGTAAGGAAGAAAAACCTCCATGGAAGTGATAACCTGGTCATTCAGTACATTCAGATTATCAGCTGACTTCATTTTATTGCCACACAATGTTGCTAAGCCTAAAACTGCCCCCAGAGGCTTGTACAGTGGGACCAGGCATCTGTTCATGCGCTTCCCTTTTTGCCCTGACGCACCCATTGCTACGAAATAGGGTCAGTCTGGACAACATCTTTTTCCATTACTCCAAAGTCTAATTATGTTGCTCTCAAGCAAATAGCTCGAGCAAATAGCACACAGCTCCTAAGTCTTTGTGTGTATGGAAATACTCTTATTTTCACTATTGAACATAGATCTGATTTCTACTGTCAGTTGTTTACAATAAGACTTCAATAAACATGTAAAATGATCATGTCATTGGTTGGTCATTACTTTATTTAAGGGTCTCAGTGAAGATACACAGCGATCAGCCATAACATTAACGTCACCACCAGGTGAATTGAATAACATTGATTATCAATTAGACACCAGTAAACTGGTGAAAGGATTATGGGCACCCAAGGCTCAGTTACGCCTGTGGGGACCAAAGGCCAGCCTGTCAGATCTGATCTGATCCGGCAGAAAAGTTGATGTAGTACAAATCGCTGCTTTTAATGTTATGGCTGATCAGTGTTTAGCTGTAGAAGCCGTCACAGAAAAGTCACTCTCTTTACATCTGATCTCTGCTCATTCAGCTTCCTGACAGCATACTGGATTCACACACTAGTTCCGCGTAATAGACAGTTAACCCCGACTAACCTGTGCTTCACTTTCCTTAAAATAACCGAGCAATCAATCTTGTGTTCCTTTACTGTAAAAGAAAACGTCATAGATAATGATAAGCGTAATGTAACTCTATCAGCGTCTATTGAATTCTTTGCTGAATTTAAAAACCAGTTCCCGAAATTGTCGAACGTGTCAAAGCTGTAGCGCTATCATTCTCATTGTAACGCTGTCGTCCTTGTCGCTGTCATCTCGTTGCTGTTATTGGAACATCGGAGGGACTTTGTGAAATTGCTATCCTTGCAATCTCTGTTGGTGACATTGTGGTGTGTGAATGTGTGCATGCTGGGTTTGGGTATGCCTGTTATGTGAAGGTTACCTTGGTGTGAAAGTAAAGCTTTAAATATGGCATCCAGCTATTAATAAATAAAAGAAAATTCAGACAGTGTTGGTTTTACATCGATATCTGTGATCGTTTAACATTTTAAACCTATTATCCTTTGATTTTATTTCTGTTCATATTGGCAATGCTGCTGATTTACAGCCTTTAATTTCTGCCAGCTTAGCTTTCTTTTTTTAATATCACCCATATATTGCTGTCAGAAATAAGTGCTCCAGTCTAGAGTGGTAGCTGTTTTGTCAATGCTAAAGCTTATGAGCACGTCGAGGAAAAGCAATAAGCATTGCACAATTTTGTGAACTGTTCTGATGTATGTTCAGTGCGTGGCAACACATAAAAAGATGTAATTCACAGTTTACACGTGTTTGCATTTTCACATTTTGATACCGGTTCGTTTCGAAACCCTGAAACAGATGACTTTTAAGTTCCTTCCCACTTGCTTCCGCATTATTCATCAGCCTCACAGCTAGGTATTACAGCGACATTCCTTGATGTCACGCTTTTCCCCGGCATCAGCACAAACTAGTGCAAGCGCTCCAACATGAGAGCACATTCACCATCTGTCTTTGACTACAAAGTCATACGCAGACTCTGAGCCACGGCAGACAGCTCACCAGCTCCAACCGGAGCCGGAATGCTGGAACCAGGCTTATGGCGCACAAGCATACGCCGCTAAACCGTAACGCTTAGTGGTTCTGCGTGTTGGTTGGTCAGTGATCTGCACCAAAGATTGTGTGTAGTCAGCAAGCTGGAGACTTCGTCTGAGCATTATTCAAACCACCCACACCTGTTTCTGTGGCAAGGAGAGGGAGGAGGAGAAGGAGGAGGAGGAGAAAGGGGGGGGGGGGGGACGAACATGTGCTAACCACTAGCGTAGCACAGATTGGTAAGGATAATGCAGGCCTGCTGCTGCAAAGTTTATTGTCTAAATGAGATAACAGCAATCACTTCCACAAACTCTTGGATATACATTGGCATGTTCTGAGCCAATGAGTATACAGCCAGTTAGAGATGGACACACAGCTGGATACAAATGAGCTTTTCGAGCAACACTCTGCCTTTGCTGTGTATGTTCCAGAAGCCATGTGTCTCACATTTACACAAAAAGCATTATCAAGACGGAAATACGAAGCTTAATACGAACTGAACAGCTAGCCATGGTGTTAGATTTTCCTTAGAACAAGCCATTACACAGTTCTCCATGGCTGGATCCGGTTTTAAAGGTTAATCCGTGAATTGTGATTCATTGTCACTTTAGCATTCTTACTCGGCTTAGCGCGTGACAATTCCAGATCGTTTCCAGGTATTTAACCACCGAGGTTATCTGCACTACAACTTATTATCTGAACTCGACTCAGTGAATCAGAAAGAGAAGTGAGAAAGTGTGAGCGAGATGAAGATAAGTAAGAAAAGATATAAAGAGATTTATACTGTGAAATGGAGTTGTGGGCGAGGGGGGGGGGGGGGACCACGAGGATGAGCTTACCTCACCTCCAAATAAATAAATAAATAAATAAATAAATCTTCCATGTCAATCATCCTTTTAGCAGGCAGTATGATTTCACTGTCTTTTCCGCTTATAAAATGATTCAGTTGCTTGAAACCCCACCCACCCCATATTTTCTGTTTTTTTCACCCCTCATCCCTCGGCTGCTCTGATGATTAACACGTGAACAAAAAAAGGTGACTGTTGCTGTGTTTTATCTGTCAGAGAGCACATTTGTCAAGAAATCAATTGCAATAAATCACCAGCCCAACTGATTTACAGAACGATTGTGGAATTGATTTGCCTAATGAATCATATCATCCACCCAATTATCTTGTGAGACCTGCTCAACAATAGGCCACTGAAGATCAATCGTAGGAGGGAGGGAAGGACAGGGGAATTAGTGGCACATGGGAGACTCCGCTTCACAGGGCCAGGAACGTGTGAGCAAGAAGCCCCGTCTGTTTGCTACAGAAGATACAGTCTGAATAACAGACGCAGTAAATTCAGTCAACTTAAGAGCTGGCATTATAAAACTTTATTTGTTTGCATGTAAAATAAGGATTTAACAAACTCCAACAGTAGATGATGAGATGTGAGCAGTACGGCGTGTATATAAAGCTTAACGCAGACCTGTTCTGAACTATACAAAATGTCGACAAAAGTATTATGGTGCTCGTGAACATAAACTACTTCAGACTACTTAACTTTGCTCAAGCCAATCATATACAGTAATCACGACCCATGTAAGCATTTAACAGTGACAATTTGTCACAATTACACATTATATTACCATCCTAGGTGGAGCTGGTAGCATTCCAGCCTCTCAGATCCACAGTTCATGGTTAGATTATGAGTTTTGGGTTAGAATCTTCATGGATCTTCACATGTTCTATATGTGGTGTACTGTATATACATGTGGGTTTCCTTCCGGCTCTTTAGTTTCCTTTCACCTGACAAAAACATGTCAATAGGTGGCCTAGCTACTTTAGATTCCCCATAGGTGTAAATTTGCCCAAGGGTGTGTTACAATATTCCGAGGTAGGACAGTTTGGATCGGGTTCAAACCCTTGTACCACCAAGCTGGCAATTTTGGCCCCTTCAGCAAGGCCTTCAAGGCTTGGATGTATAATAAGATAAATGTAAGTCACTATGGATAAGGGTGTCTGTCAAATGCTGCAAATGTAAACGTGTATTTCCACTCCACACTAGTGTTCCTGGTATAGGCTCTGGATCTGTGTCAGCTCTGACAAGGATAAAAGCAGTTACAGAAGATGAGCGAATGATTTACATTTAAATTTATTCATTTACAGTGTAAGTACCTAGCTTTAAGTGTTGCAGTAATCTAAACACCAGCACTGATTTAAGCGGTGAATAAGAGAGACTGCTGGAGTGCCACTGGGTTCTGGGAGAAAAAGGCAGCTACTGTTGAGCTGGATGTGGATTTATATCAAAACCCTGTGGAGAGCTGTGTGTATGGAGGGTTTTTTTTGGGGGGTAGGCACTGGAACAACTGGTATCAAGTGTCAAAGCGCCTGTATGACGATGTGAGAGGAAAAGAAAGGAGTAAAAGACAGAGATGAGGAGGCATCAGAGAGCTAGGCACGGATATCACCATGGGTACCGACAGTTGAGACTGCAAAAACAAAGATTATGCCATGTAGTGGGAATGTGCATGTGGGAGAACAAGGGTGATAGGACTAAAAAAAAAAAAGGAGGAATAGGAAAGAGCTGTAGTGCTGTTTCAGTTGGCCTTGTCTCAGAGCCATGCCCAATAGATGCCAGGAACAAAATCCCCAAATACCCCTTCCACCATCACCATCCCTGTGGATCGTGTGCCATGCTGATGTTAATATGGATGTTTTTCTGCGTAGACAGTGATACTCTATGGGTAGCATGGATATCTCTTATTTAAACTCGACCTGTCTGTGCTTATTTAGCGATCTAACACTAGCACTTGGACAATTGCTTATACACAAATAAAAGATCCTCATGAAGAGGAAAAAAAGATGCTGGGGACAGATTTAGAAAACTGAAAGGTTCTTGCTCGAGACTGAAATAATAGGTTAATTAAATGTTAATTGAAAGTTGGTGTGTGAAAATGATGCCCGTTCAAAACATAATCACACAAAAACAAAACTATAATCAACAATTAAACCTGAAAGAGCCCCAAGTATTTTGCATTCTCTACCCTGTTAGAGGTTATGAAAGTTGATCTAAAACACATTAACATCCATCTCTGAGACTGGGGTAAGGGGAGTGTATGCATGACGAGGCTTTTGTACCAATGGATTCTCTCCTTTGGGAACAGACAGGGACCTGATTTACTGCCTGTGAGTGTGGTATTGAAGGCAGAGGCTCTATGATAGATAACAATACATAAGCTCCTGTTCAAACCCATGCTCCTTACAAAACACACATACACACACACACAAGCAAAATCATAGTTCAATATTGTCTTGCGTACTCTGGTACAGATTTTAGTGACTGCAGAAATAATTGTCCTAATAATAATGACAGCAGATGCTCCAGGCTGGCCTTGGCTTACTTTGATTGAGTGACCCCTTGACCTTTTGGCTTTATTTCAGAGTGCATGTGCCGCAGTAAATGAATGAGTGTCCGTCTCTCTCTCTCTCTGTCTGGGGTTATGAGGGATTATTGACTTGGGTTTTTATAAATATTTAATGCTTGCATTAAAAAATATGGCAGAGGATGGCCATTAGGGTTGGGTAATAAAGAGGCTTTCTGGGTGATTGAGTGAGGTGCTGGGCTGTCCGGGGCCGACGCGAGGCCACTCTTTGATGAACAGAGAACACGTCACACACTGGACCACTCTGTCTCTGCATTTACAGAATCCACAGAGGATGAGAAGCAGGGCTGGATGTCAGAACAGCGCCGGGCCACAGGCTGGCAGCTGCTCCTGTAATAGCCTTAATGGCTGTGCCTTTGTGCCTTTATGACTGCTGATACTGCACAGATTGTTCAGAAGTGTGTCTATTTTCTTTCAAGAAAAAAATACGTTATTAACTTTTATACTGCTACACATTTTGCACTTTAGATCTGTGTACATTGCAAATATTTACCCTTCCTGCTAAACGATCGGACCATACAGTCGGCAAAACAAGTCTATACAATTGCAATAATAATGAAACGCATATCTAATGAGAAACTTTAAACTGCAATTCCACCCCGTTTCTGTACTCCTACATGGTGGCTGTTATCTCAACTCCACGTCAGAGATACTTCCCCAAATGGCAAGCGGCCAAAGATCGATCCCTAATCTGATTGGGGGTTGTTTTACTTCCTCTGATAGAATTTAGATTTGCTCTCAAGTGCCTTTTTCTGTAGATAAAAGAAGTTATTTAAAGGTAAAACGAGGATTTGATTCTCCCTAGCCGGTATAAAGACAGGGACTCTCCTTTGTCCAGTTTGTTCATTGTAATAATTGTGCGAGACACAGATAGGCGTCACGCCGCGTCCTCGGCAGGTAGGAGCTCAGTTATCAGGCCACGGATCATCCATTGGAGGCAAATAAGCACAACAGCTCACATTCAAATGTTGTTCTTTGGCATATTGACACTGCAGCTATCAGGCAGCCCTATTATCTGAGGCAGGACCAGATCTATGCCAGCGGGCGGTTGCATAATAACCTGCAAATCACTGATGCAAGCGCTCTGCATCTTGTTAATTGTCTACGTTCTGAGCGGGAGAAAAAAAAATTGAAGCAGGCCCGTTGTCTTGATGAGAAATTGACATTTTTTGACCTGCTAACCAGAGGCACTCATAGAAGAAGATAACAACCATGCTTGTTTTTAAAGAGGAAGGCCATTCGTATGTGGTCTTTATACGGTTTTGGTTGGCTTGCTTGATGAGTATGGATTTCACCTTGCACCTTTTTAAACATCAGAACTATAAAGGGTTCAAAACGATACCACCCCTTTTAGGCATGCGCTATCCTTGGCCCTTGAATTTATCGACTATTTATTTTCAGTTAATTAGAAAGTGACCGGGCAACCTCTGTTTCATTCTATGTGGTGCAAAGTGCATTGTGTGCTAGCTATAAGACTTAGACTTTGTTTCTCGTAAACAAAACTGTTCTTCAGCAGAATGTTAGTGTGAAATAGGTCGGGAACAAAAGCATTATTAGTACAGAAATATAGTTTCTTTAGGAACAATGGAACGGATTACGAGGGGCATTTAAGTCAAACCAGGAGTATTGATTGTTCACCGTTACCATAACACCATTATGAGAGGAGAAACTACCTTTATTTCTTTATATAATCTTCTGCAACACTAATGCACTTATCCTAGAATTTCACTAGTGCTTGGATTTCATCAAGGTTTGTTTTTTTCAGTACGCCTGAGCCATGATCGGACTGCCTGCTTCATGTCTGAATCGCTGGCCTCTCAGAAAATCCTTTAATGGCCTTAACATGTAGAAATGGTTTGGAGTGACGTCAGGACCGAAGGGGGGATGTGTCAGTAACTCCCAGCCTAGTTCCTGTAATGTGCAAGTGGTGTTGGTGAATGATTGTGTGTACAAACAGATGCGTCTCTTTGACAAGTTTACAAGTTATCAGTTGATTTTCAAGGATCAGGTGACCCACTTAATGAAGGTTTGCAGATACTGTACCACTGAAGTGGGTTCCAAGCCACTGATTGTTATTCTTGGACATACAGACTTCTATAAAACTGTTTGCACCATTTAAATGTTTTATTGCGGCTAAGAGTTTTATTACAGCACTGTTTTCAGTTAAAGTCTTGAACACCATTTGTATATTAAATCAGTCATTGGAACTTCACATTTTAGCACTCTTATCCAGAGTGACTTAAAGTTTTTATCTTATTACACATCTGAGGGTTGAAGGCCTTGCTTAAGGGCCCAACAGTGGCATCTTGGTAGTCATGGGGTTTGAACCTGGGACCTTCCGAACCGTAGTCCAATGCCCTAACCATTGAGCTACACCTGAATCAACATTCTATTGTACATATTGTTACTTGTATGGTTGTTGTTTTGAGTCTGAGCTTGCATTAATGTCCGGAACAGGTTCACATGTTCTTTTGTGCATGTCAGTAGCCAGACTGTCCATAATCCTGAATGAGTGTATGCATTGTGCTCTGAATTTGATCAAGTGTCCAATTCAGAATGTCTTCCCACCTCACTCCCAGTACTCCGTGGACAAGCCTGAGATCCACTCGGATTCACTGGGACCCTCACAGGATAAAGTCATTTACTGAATCTCCATGTAAATAAATACAATTCCTTCACAGGACATGCAACATTCCTGAAACAGAGTCACACCAGATATTAAATGGGCTGTGAGTTCTTATATCTCATAAATGACCAGGCACTGAACGGAAGCTGAGTGTTTAAATGGGAAGATCATATGCTGTCATCAAATTCACAAACTGTATCCCTCTTACGACAAGCATATGAAATCACCTAGGCTGAAATTAAAACCCTGCTATTATTATAACTGACCCTTCACAAGAGATGACATGACTGCTGTAAAGCTAAGCGCACTCTTTCCAGGTTGTAATTGCATATGCTACACTTCAAACAGTGCGTTCAATGAAGCGTCCAGCTGAATCACTTATTAAGCAGGTTCCTGATGAGACAGAGACAGTCATGGCGAACATGCTAGATACCCAGCTCTCGACCTTCATCAAGGTTAGGACTGGCACTGTCCTTTCATTTTCTCTACATTGGCTGGTGTTACTGCTTCTAGTTAACTAATGAAGCATGGATGAGTGACAAACCCCATGTGTGCCTGTAGGTTGTAATTCACATCATATGTAGATGAAGAGGTTCGTCTGACTCCTAATGGTGCCTTGTTAATGTCTACCAAATTGACACTTTTTAGGTGTTGCCGTAGGCGTGCAGTTTATAGTGAAATATCCACCGCAATGCTCTCAAGCGGAAGGCAGAAAGAACTAGCATGGAGAGGCCGAAGTGAAATGGCAGTTGTTCTTCAGGGATCAATGGGCTGAGCAGGAGGGCTGCTTCCCCCCGAGACTGCCCTTTTCTTCCAGGAATTCACATGAGTGAAAAGATGAAAGCCTTGTGTCACCAGCTCACCCCAAAACACCCAGAATCGCCTTACAGTCTCTCACCTACACCACACAACAACATGTGCAAGTGCCAGGCTGTAGATTTTATAGTGATCAAAAATCAGAGTCTATAGTGATCTGGGCCAAACGTAAGTCGGGTGGTGGTTATATGTACGAAACTTTGATGCATGTGTCTTTCTTTCAATGCCAGCTTATATATTAATTTCTTCAATATATATATATTTTTATTTAGTTACTTAGTTAGTTAAGAAATAAGTGGATATACGTTGTTTCACCTAAGTTGAAAATCTCCGCTGGTTTGGAGAAACTGAAATATCAAAGAGAGGAATATCAAACAACATACTATATCAAAGTTGTATCTGTAGTGATTTTTCCGAACCAAAAAAGGGGGGAGATTTCAAAAAGTAAGATTACAGGGAGGAGCCAGTCACAGACAAGAAATACTTTAATTAAATATTGTGTAAAATGAACATCTTTGTACAGTAAAATGTAGAAATGTTTACATAAACATAAAAAATGTATACATGAAACAAAAATAGTATTTTCCCCTTACAGAGTCAATCTACAATTTACTGAAATCTTCAGACTAATGGCAATAAAACACTGAGTGCATGGACTAATTAGGCTAAAAACACAAAAACCAGGTTGCAGTAAGGACGATATTCACAAATACACTTCATGTAACCTTGGGTTCCTCTCACTTTCAAGGTGACTTCCCCAGCTCCTCCACTTAGCTAAGCTTTGTTGAGCTATCACAAAGCAAATGCATTGCACATTCATCACTCATTCCCTTCTACAGCTGCCCTTGCTTCCTGCTGCTAAAGGAAACTTGTGTGCAGATTGCCAAGAGGGAACATCCCCTTTTGATTCGAAACCGACTACGTAACAGTACAACAGGAGATTTACAAAGTGTTAAGTGCAAAAACGAAAGAAAAAATAATCATAATCAAAAATAAAGGGAAAGAAATGCTTGGTGATTTTGGCACAGCTAGGCAAATCAGACTCATCGAGAGAGAAGGAGAAGGGATTATGTGAACTGGTTAACTAATATGATTCGCTACTATGCTGCTGTATCATGGCGTAATTACAAAATGACATGTACAATATAGAAGATCTTAATCTCGGCTCTTCATATACGTATATGATACAAAAATCTAACCTTTTTATTTTTTTTTTTTTCCCTTGGATTATCAGTCTTACTTGAGGGAGTACAGCAAATTCAATGTTTCAAAAAAATAGAGAAAAGGAAACTGACAAAATAGTCAAAAAGATGAGGGGTCACAATAATCACTTTTTTTATTTTTAGTAAAAAAAAGGCTTGTGCTTTTTACACCATTGATCATTTGAATGGTAATGATTGGCTTTGTGGTGGATGGGTTGTTATTAAAACAGCAGAAAGATTACTCTCAAGAGATTCAGTCTAAATTTTCGGACATATTTTAATAAACAGTAGTGACTGACGTACATATGATTTCCAGTCCCGATTTTTTTTTTCTTTCATTCGATTCCATTTTCATTATTTTTTTTTTTTATATTCTTTTTTGTTCGTTTTTTATTCCTCTGTTCCCTGTAAACATGGTTGAGCTATAATGTGGCAACGTCATGGGTGGCAGGTAAAAATGACTTTTTACATTCTACAAAAACAAAATTTACAACCACAATTGAATCTTTCCCCCCTGGGGCTGCTTGACATGCACATATTCTACTAATATTATTACAGCCATGTGTCACAAACAATTTATTTGACTATACAACAAACAGGTTTATTTAAAAAAAAAAAGAATTTGTTCAGATAATTTAAAAATTAATACAAAAATAAACAATGGATTTGATCGTTCCTTAAAATAATGAACTGCAAATGAAAAAAAGAGAGAAAAAGAAATGAATGGAATTGTTCTTATGATGTAAAAAAAAATATACAAATAAAATGTGTAGACATTGCAATAATCTATTCATACAAAATAATAAGAAAAAACGGTGGCAACTGGTCTTGGCATTAACATTCTGTGTTGCATCACGATATTGGCTATAATAAACATTACATATGAGCTCAAATAAAAGAATGAAAAGCAATATACAAAAAAATTTCAAAGATAAATACAATATTTATAATTGATATGTTACAAAAAACCCCTTAGTGATCACAAGTGTTTGTGTGAAAGTGTTGCAATGTATAAGACTATTTTACTCCTAGCTGTTTCAGTAGGAATAAAACTCTGTACTAAATATTTAAGTGGATCTGGAAAAAATTCAAGACGAGTGTATAAATATTTAGCTACAACTTTGGCAAAATCACAAAAGTCTACAATTGTATAACCACATACAAAACACATTAGGGAATAAGGAGCTAGAAGTAAAAGGACAACTTTTCTGGTACAAGAAACATAGACTCCACAGTAGCCTAAGAATGCAATAGTATACAGTGCTAGCAAAAAGTTGAAAAACATTGCAGATCACACTTGCTTTACAGGAAGCTTTAGCAGTGGAAGTATTTTCCTTCTTTTTCTTTTTTTTTCCTTTTTTTTTTAAACCAACAGACAGTAGCATTTCATCTCTGTTAGTGTGCTTGTTGAAGGCAAGAGAATTTTTTGCGATATCAAAGTTACAATTTCTACCTACAATAAGTTACAAAGTTCATTTTTCGATGAAGTATGCATGATAACATCTCCTCTGCTTGTTCCTCCCCATTCTCTCTTATTCACTTTAATCTTTACATTTTGTAAATTATATGTTTTAGGTTATGTTATTTCCAGTTTGTTGGCTCTGCAGTATTGGCTTGGCCCCTATTTTTCTCACCACAAATTAAAAAAAAGAAACGAAAAAAAAAGGAAAAACAAAAGAAAAAGTAATGAACAAAAAAAAAATATATGACTTCACATTATAGAGATGTGCGACAGCTGCGCATCACTCGAAAAAGAAACATTCAGAGACATTTCAGTGTGTTTTCATTATCCACAAAGTTGCTCCCCACACATAACAAGATCTAGCCAAGATAGAACCAGAAAGGTTTATACAAAATAGGCATTTTTCCTTCCGCAAGTATTTTTTTTTTCTTCAAGACAGAGAAACGTGAAAATATGACAAGAAATTCAGTCAATACATTTAAAATGTTCATGACAAAGTTTCTTGCATGTCAATTTACATTAGTTTGAATAAAATCTTTAAAACAAAGTCTCTTTTTTTCCTTCTTCGGAATTAAACATACATGTTGAATAACTTCGTGACGGATGCCGGTCATTTCAGGAGAACGTTCTGAGACGTACCCCCAGGCTCACTGCACGGACACTGCCGCTTTACAAAAGGTGGAAGTGCAATTTACATGGGAGGGACCACCAGTCCGGACATAGCTACAAAGGGGAAAAAAAGAAGAATTTTAGTTTGATATATCTATAAATACTTGCATGTATAATAAAGAAAGCAGGGTATTTCCGGAGCACTTTGACTGACAAGGCATGGCACAGTTGAAGAGACTGCGAGTTGTGTTTGAAAGACCGTCACGTCGAACATTTTATCAGGAAAAGGCGCATTTGTGGGAATGTTTTTTTTTCTTTTTTTTTCCCCCAACAAGAAATGCAGGAAAGCCTTCAACATTTTAAATGAGGTTCCTTCTGACATTTTAAGGAGAAAGTATCCACGCTCCCACATGTGTGAGATTTCTTTTAGCGTTTTGTTAATGGCCATCAGAGAGGCCAGACTCCCAAGAGGACGTCCATGCTGACAGCTGAGAAACAACACGGTCACTTAAGCTAACGTCACCGAGCCGGGGCCTTTGGCTCTCTAGCCAGAACGCGCATTCCTCTAAGCTTTACCTACTCGCCTATCTTTTCTTTCGGGTTCGAGGCCACCCTTTGCGACGTTCCATCTGCTTTCCTTATTTGAGATCTAAAGCGTGGATAAGGGAAGAAATCACAGGCTCCAAACACTATCTATAGAGTGATGGAGAGAGAGAGAGAGAGCGCGCGCTAAGATTTATGAACTCTACTCATTTCCACAATTAGGTGGCTAGTGAGCTGCCTGGATTTTTTTTTTTTTAATTCCTTTCAAAATAAAAACATCCTTTAGCTACTTTGTGGAGTCATGCTTGAAGTGCTTTTAAGTTTGCCTAAGCACCCAGTGCCATGGCATTCCTCATTAATTTCTGCAAACCACATATTAATAAGTGGATGCATGTAGCAGCATGAACTTTAATTTCCCAGTTCATTAGCTCTAACATTATTAATCTTGGATGCACACACTATGGCTAAAACATGTTTTCAAAGCAAACAACTCGGCCTTGACGGAGAGGAAATACAAGCAGCCTCAACAGGCTCGGGAAGTCGTTAATTTGCTGAATGACGCTGTCCTGCCAAGGATTTCACAACTGTTTCTTTCTGTTATCGTGCCGACATCTGAGCACCGCCTCGCATTACAGTGTTCATCAAAACAATGTCATATTCTGCTCGCACAGGAAGCCAGAGCTCTGTGCCTCTCTATGAAATCTTAATGCATCCGCCCTGTAAGCACCGTATAAGACCCATTGTTTTCATAACTACGGTGGAGGGGGAAAAAAAAGACATTTTTAACCAGCTACAATATTCATAGGAAATGGCCAGAGCTCTGACGCGTGTGTGTGTGTGTGTGTGTGTGTGTTTGTGCTTTCTCAAGGCTGTGAAGTCAGTGATCTTTCATTCAGGATCCATTCAAGTGCTGTGCTACATAGCAGACATACACAGCCCTTGTTCATCTGTGACCCCAGCACACCTGGTAAAGTCAGTTAAAGGCACTAGGGAGTTTGTGAATACAATGTTCAATTCAGATCGAATGCATAGAAGGTGGTGAATAATGCATCAGTCGAATGGCCATGGCATTTTAAGCAACTTGTTTTGTGTTAAGACTCCGTCGGATTGGTGATTCGGTTCACTTATGCGGACTTTTCCGCGGCTACGCTGGACGCCGGTTCAACTGTGCCAAACCCGCAGAGAGTCTCTCTTCTCTCCTGAGATGCTGGACTCCCCTCAATCATTAATGTTAGATAAATAAAACAGACACATAAAAGCCACACATGCACATTCATGCGACATGCCTGCATGCATGCTTTCTATCAGTCATCCATCCATGTGTTTATTCACCCATCCACACACATATATAATTGATACAGGCAGCCATGTTGGAGAAGCAGCATGGCAGCAAGAAAAGGGGCATTTTCAAGAGAGCCAAAGAGTGAGGCAGCAGTGCGGCGTCATAAAAGGAGGGAGGCGGCTCTCACCTTGAAGTCCATTGCCATTTGCACTGGTGCAAGAAGGAGGTGGAGATGCTTGGGGCCTGACAACGGGGGCAAAGGCGCTCTTTTGTTTCACTGCAGAGATGACATTGGCAGGTGAGAATGAGAAAATGCCGTGTGTACTGCTACAGTTTGAAGAGAGGCTGACCGAAGAGGCTGCCATGGTAGGGCTCGATGGAACTACTGCAATAGAGCAAACATAGTCACCACTCAGAGAGAGTTTCACTTTTTTTCTTTTTTTTTTTTTTCGTTTTCTTGACTAACAGACGAGAGTCAGGGAGAGCCAGGCCTCGCCTCTTTTTCAAATAATAATCATGGGATGAAAACAAATCAGGGAAGCATGGATATGAGGAAATGATCAGTCTTTAGTGGGGGAGGGGTTGTGCGTGATGTGTGTTCTTTCGCTTGCACACAAAACTGATTGCAAATAAAGGAAGAGAAAATGGGGATTGGGATGGAATGAGATGGGATGTCCTGCCTCGGCCACTTGCTGGATAATAGGTGTCTTTTTCGACTCTGACGACAAAAAGAACTTTTATTGAGGTTTTGTTTGTTTAAAATATAATTTATTACTCTGTGTCAGTGGCCTACTCAATTGGTTCTTTTTTTTTTTTTTTTTTTTGGTTTTAAAATTTTTTGATTTTCTTTTTTTTTTTTTTTTTTTTTAAGGTTGGATCACTATGTGGCTTGTTTCGGGTGTTCAGCCTCCAGAGTCACCCCTCCTTTTATCCAGTAGCACACATTCCCAAAAAAAAAAAAAAATCAAAAAGAAAAGAAACAAAACTAAACACAGACAACAGAAGTGTCAAAAGGAAAGGGAGCACAGGTGGGGAGAGCAGAGGAGGGGAAAAAAGGGTAATTACCTTGATACTTACTGCCGTAAGGCGAGTTGGCGGATGAGCCGTTGAGGAATCCGGGCGAGCTCGGGACACCCAGGTTGGGCATGCCAGCGTTTCCGTAGCCGTTCATGCTGTTGCTGACGGTGTTGTAGTTGGACTGCTGTGGGGTGCTGCTGGGCACGTAGCCGCGAGGCGACACGCTGCTTGTGTTACGGCTGTAGCCAACTGCAGGAAAAACAAATGCACTATTGAAAAAGGTAGAATGATTGAGATTGTCATTTCATATCCAGAATGCATCTAGGTGCCATCTCCTGTCCACAAGATCCTGGTGAAACTTTGCTCCAGGAAGCCTTAAAGCGTTTTATGGACATGGACTCCCTGCATAATCTTTATGTCCATTTTGTTTTTTGTATCCGGCTTAACGCATTATGCTGTGCATGTTTTGCAGTTTAATATTCCTATGCATGTTAGCAAGAAAAGCAAATATGGTAAAAAAGGGGGTTATGTAAAATGGGTCAGACTATTCTAGAGATCCACCTTACATCCAGGCGGGAAAGATAGAGCAACAAGCAACATGTACCACCAAACCAGTCAGAGCTTATTCAATTCAATTCAGTTTTACTTATATAGTGCTAGACTTAGTTATAGTACTGTATACTTACTTATACAGTTTTACTTATATAGTGCTTTTTACAATGGTCATTGTCGCAAAGGAGCTTTACAGAATCAAAAATCATGGGAGTTTGAAAAGTGTGAGGGAATATGTATGAATTATAACGATCAGATTGTCCCTGATGAGCAAGCCAGGGGCAAGGGTGGCAAGGAAAAAGTCCTTGAGATGGAAAATGGAAGAAACCTTAAGAGGAACCAGATTCAACAGGGAACCCATCCTCATTTGGGTGATAACGGATAGCAGGGATTGATTTCCAGTCATACTGTGTGTTAGGTGACTGGAGGTTCAGTATAACAGTAGAGGTGTTTAAGTTAATATAAAGTCCAGTTATTGGAGGCTTAGGTACAAAACTAAACTATAGAGTGACTGCATCTGAGAAGAGCTGTCTGTGTCAGTGGCCTACTAAGTCTAAGTCTAAAACCATCCTTACAGCCTTACTTATTATTATTATTATTAGTAGTATTTTTTATATTTCTGCAGTTTATCTTCACATATGATCTACCCTTACCCTGTGAAGTCTCTGAGACGTTGACGGCCAGCTGACTGCCGAAAGAGTTGACGCCCATCATGCCGCCGTGGGACGCGGTGTTAGCGAGAGATGGGATCTGGTTGTGGTTGCGTGGTACACTGTAGAGAGCCTCGGCGATGTCTGCCGCCCGCTTCAGAATGATCTCCTGCACCACAGAGTGAACGAGGCATGGATGAGATACATGAAGTCACTTTGCACGACCAGATTCGGTCACATTTCATTCAACTATTTTAAATCTTAAAAATATCTTATCAGTTATGAGCCAGGGTATTACTTGAATCGAACAACAACAACAAAAACAAAAACACGCTCTGAGCTTCACATTTTTTGTTATTTCAATTCTGATTTCAGGACAGTTTCCAGGGTGGCACAAGGCTAAAGAAGAAAACACCATGGATGGTTGCTTTTGAATATTTATTAGCCCTCTTGAGCACATCAGAACAAGCGCTACTCTCTAGAACGTGTTTGAGGAGAGGGGGAAAAAAAAACACCTTTTGGGCCAAGTTCAAGGTTATTCTCCCATTTAAATCAACCACTTACTTACTATGTGTGTGTGTGTGTGAAAGTGTATGTGTGTGTTGTGAGCGATTAACTCCTGTTTTTGCTCCGTGTGCAGCAACCACAAGTAAATAGCGAGGGAAAATAGATATAAAAAAAGCACACGCTCTCGGTGTAATGACACCCTGCTACAGTACAATGGCCTGCAGCTAGCTTTGAAATGTATAAAGAGGAGCATAGCAGGGGGAGAGAGAGAGGCACTGATTTAATTACAGCCACTGTACTGAGGGAGAGGGAGGCCGAGAGAGATAGAGACAGACAGAAAGAGAAAAGGGATCGAGGGGAGAGGGCTTATTAGCATGCACTGGTGTAGAGGGTATTTTACCTGGTTGTTGTGGGGCATGCCGTACAGAGCCTCCACAAGGTCAGCTGCTCTCTTTAGTAGAACCTCCTGCAGCACAAACACACACACACAAACAGAGTTTATAATGAGTTACAGAAATGCAAAGTGTAAAATAAGTGCATGCATGCAAGTCCATGCTTACTGTATGCTTTATTTATGACCTTAGCGACATGTACACGTATTGTATTCTATTCAATTCAACTAATATCCGATTAACGGACATTTTAGGAGGGATTTCCTTCCTTCGTGTGTAACCTCTAAGCTAAATGATTAAAAAATAAGCACTTGAGTTTTAAATGCTGTGGCCTATGGGGTATTAAACAAACAAACACACACACGCGCACATTCGTGGCGATACATAAAGCAATACGGGAGCGACGTTCGGTCGGTCGGCTAAATCCACCCACTTTAGCAGCGAAGAACAATGAGTCATTTTCCATATCTTAATTAAACTGGCAGAGTGCTCAAAGACAACATCTCACCCTTTAATTCATGCCCCAAATTTGTAGTGGAGTTCAATGCCAATTCCTCTTTCTTCAGAACAATAAAGTGAATTAGCTCGGGTTAATCTAGTTCTTTCATAATGGCATTAGGAAATTTTTCAATTAACCTCTTTCACTGGCTGTTGTAAAGGACTTCATAAATGAGTTCTCGTGCGGAGCTGCCTGAGAGGCTGCGCCCGGGGACCCGGGTGCCCACAAACCCCATCTTATCCATGTCTGCATGCCTCCAACCCCCCCTACTTATAGCACAACACGGATTAACTTTCTGCTTAGCTTCCCTTCAAAAATTACACCCAGCCTGCCAACAAGCCAACACAACCACCCTGATCCAGGATGTCTCGCTTGGCCTAGCCTATTGTATTATTTATTTATTTATTTATTTATTTATTTATTTTCCTGCTACATGCAACAACTTCAGAGCTGATGGTGTTCCACGAGAGTGATGCACAAAATGATTAACATCATATCTTCTAATAAACTTCGGATCCTCTCAAGGTAACTTTCCAGGAAGTACTGCTTTTTGGACAAGGAATGGAAAGTCGAGCTTCTTGTCTACAATTTCAATCTTGTACTATCCACAGTTCTGCCCTTGCTAGCATGTTCACCGGATCGCACACTGTATCTTAGCATGGCTGACCGGCTTCATTCCTAGTCACGGACGCCATCTTGAATCCGTACTTATCAAGATTAATCGCATAAGTCGGGGCTCTTGGTGCGTGCACCATACGTTTTATAGAGACGCTGTCTAATCCTGAGAGGGAGCGGATGAGTGGCTTTTAAAATGGGCATTTAGCTTAGAAATTGCTGTCTCTGCTTCATGTTGCATGCATCTAGTTTGCATACAAATAAAGAATTACACTTGTCACGCGGCAGGTACAATCAATGAAAGGCCCAGCTGTCTTAATCCTGTCCCATCAACCGGCTCTGTGCTCTTTCTCCCCCTCTCCATCTCCTTCTCTCTCTCTCTCTATCCTGCTCTATGAGTGAGATAAAGTGTTTTTTGCTGCGGCACTAATAATTACTCATCATCTCCGTCCGTCATATCACAAGACTCCTTATACGTCGCTGCCAATTTTACCTGACGATTACTACAATTAAGACAGCCGCTCTCACCGAGACGAAAGCCTGCCTGCGTGAGACTCTCTCGAACCCCTTGTCCATATGGCACCCGGGCCGACGGGATGTAAAGATAGTTTAAGGAAATCACATCTCCTCTCCACTTTAATCTGTCGTTAGCTACAAGGTGTCTTTGCTAATGAAGCGGATTTAGCAGCCGACGTTGGAGTGCGACGAGAGAGCGAGCCCATATCGGCAGACGAGACGCCGGGTGCGTTTGTTTTGTTCCTCTCAGCCTGCCGGCCTCACGCTGAGAATATTATTAGCGGTGAATGGTATTTGAGAAGCATTTCGATGTAAATTCATGAGCGCCGTGCTAAGTGTAATTGACTCTTCTTTTCCTCCCTTCGCCGAGACGTAGCAGACTCCAGGTTAAACGGAAACTATTAAAGCTCAGAAACGATCCCCAAGCTTGCTTTCATGACAAATGCGTCCGGTTATTATTACAAGCATTTGCTGTTCTGCCCGTGGACGTGAACCATTTAAACAGGGCTCTTCTTGTTATCACAGTCCAATATCAGGAGTGGTACACAGTATATCGGCAGCGTTGCACGAGACGGGTGAGGTGAGCTGGCTGGAGGTGCTAATGTCATTCTAAAGTGTAAAGCAATTATTCTGTTAGTTCTAGCCTCAGGTTATGAATACATTGAGGAGCGCGGGGCCCAATAGATGTAGCTACTTCAAAAAGCCAAGAGAAAGAAGATGAATTTTAATGCATGGGTAATTGCTCGACATGAATGCATTTCTAATAAATTTTCTTGTATATTAGATTGAGGAGGAAGCGGCGTAGATTTGTGCTTGCCAGCTCGAAACGAACGGGAGAGGAATGGAAAGGCGCGAGGCAGCCATTAATTTACGAGCAAAGCAGGCAGGTTAGCACTAAATCATCGCAATAAAGATCGTTTGATCAGCTCCAAACGAAAAGAATAACATCTAATCAGAGTCCTATTTCTTTCTTTTCACTCTGGTGTGTATGGAGAATAATGGACGATGCCGCTTGCGAACGGAGAGACTAAGCAGAGTGAGAGCGAACGCCCCCTTAGCAATCTCGTCCTTCATCACATGACTGACTCCTGATATTGCCTTTATTCTCGCTCCCTAGCTTCGTATATAAATATGTTCATTCGACGCCCCTCACCCGGGATTTTCCGCGCAAACTTTGATCTTATCTAAAATTAGGGAGGTAAACTTCAATTTGGCGCCGCTCTCACTCCTGGCGTACATATGTAGCAGCGGCATTATTAGTGTACGTCCGAAGCAATACAGGTTTGCCTTATTGCTTTTCTGTCCCGAGCACAATTACCCATCAAAGCGCGGCCATTGTAGATTCCCTACAACAGGAGGGAAGAGTGGAGGGGGCAAGGCACAGTGGAAATCAATATCAGGCTGGTATTATCAACTCTGCACTGAAGTAGCGGAGAAAACAGGGGTGTGACACGTTCACCTTAATGCTAACACGCGGTTTACATTTCTCCCTGCGAACCCCCTCCTCCTTATTACTGCGGCCTGTCTTGGCCCTAATGGTGCCGTCCCTCACACGCACACACTCATGGTCTCATTGCGAATCCGTGTAAGGGTCAATTGCTGCTTTGCGTGGAGCCGGCTGTGACCCGCCGGTTTCCCGCCTCGAGCAGACGGCTGCCGTAACTATGATAAATCACTTGGCACTTTCATTTACATGCCGCTGAACTCCACATTTGGGTCCATTAAAAGCCAAAATCAAATATTTATGTTGTTTATTGGAGCTGCTAGAATCCATCTCTCCTCGGCAATCGGTTTGCGCCGAAGGCCCCTGGTGTTGAAGGTTTACCTGAATTAGAAAGAAAAAAAGCCCTTCTGAAGCTTTCACGCCCACTTTTCCTGCATCACAGGCTTTCTCTGCCTTTACACTCTCCCACAGTTGAAGGAAAGCAAAAAAAACACAGGCATTTTCCAGACAAATCAATACTTTTTTTGTTTTGTTTTGGTTTGTTTCTCTTTATTTTGTATATATATTTTTTTTTAAAGCTGGTTGTAATAGAGATATAAGTGTATCTTTTGAAGCTTAGCAAAAAAGCAGAACATCACGGTGTTTGGAACAAAATGCCCGGGTGTACAGGCAGGGAGAGGTCGGCCTGGCTGGTTCTGTTTTATTGGTAATGGATAGTTTAAAGCATTTACTGGAACAAGATTTCCTGTCCAGATATTGCTCTCCACAGAGAGCGAGAGAGCCAAGTGTAATTGAAACACATCATGTGGCGTGGGCTGGCTCTGCTCGGGGATGCTTAGCTTGGTGTGTGTCTGTGGGACACGAGGCTGGTCGTGCTCGCTTGAAGCAGCCAGGCTCGACTTAATAATAGCACCCGCGCCCCCATGCTGGGCTTTAATAGATATTTGTATGATATCTGTTATTAGACTTTAGCGGTGGTCAGCTCTCACTGAGCGCCCATTAACTGGGTACAAAATAATATCTTAATGTGATATCGCGAAAGGGCCCAGCCCTCGGCGCTCGGGCTCAGAGGAGGAATTAGCGTGTTTTGGAGCTGATCAAAGCCAAATGAGGGCAATAAATACATATATTGGGAGAATAATCAAAGTATTATAAGATTTTCTTCTGCCTTGTTCGTTTGCGACATACATCCGAAGAAGGCGGTAGGTATCATGGGAACATCTGGTGAACCGCTGGAATTGTTAGATTTAAATGAAATGGGAAAAAAAAGAAAAAAGAAGAAGAATATCCACACAGAGCATGCTGATATTAACGTTTGGACTTCATTTATTAACCCAGTAAGGCTTGGACTTATATCAGAAAGCTTTGTAAACAAAAGATTAAAGTGGATCTAGCTTTGGAAAATGAAAGGAAAACAAGAGCAAAATAATCACACATCAGAAAGAGGGCTCTGCTCCGATTACAATCACCACTGCTTACTGGAGTGGAAAAATGCTTAATTGAACTATTTCGCTACACAGAAAGTTTGCGCAATTCTGGCAGAATTCAAACACCAGGGTCTGCAGGTTGCCTATTTTCTGTGTGTGTGTGTTTCAGTGATTTGATTCGTGATGACTTGCCAAAATTGATTGCATGTACTAACATCGGCGTCCTGAATTGTTTCCCATTTTGAGATTTCTACGATAAACATCTCTCTCTCTCTCACTCTCACACACACACACACTCTTTCACTCTCTTTCACTTCCACTCAGTCTCACACAGCATACTGACCTTTGGCAACCTCTCCGGGTCACCTGGATGTCTGGGGATGACCTTCTGCAGTCTCTGGAATCCGTAGTCGATAGTTGGCTCGTTCAAAGCTAAACCGCAAAAAACAACAACAAGCATGGTACGCGTGTTAGTTTCGCTCGCAGGAGGCGCGCACGCACGCACGCACGCACGGCTTGAGCAGTCAAACTGAAATGTGGCATACATAAAGTTTATTGCATTTATTTATCAAATCTATGCAAATCTCTGGATGTGTTCGAGCATTTGAATAAAACACAATAACATACTTTAGTTTTAGTGTGCGGCATACGGATGAACAGATAAACACACGTACACGCGCAACAACGTTGGAGGCATTTTTTTTCCCCCTCTAGCTCGCTTATTTGAAGCAAACTGGCTGTAATTGATCAAATAAATTTTGAGAGCTTAGTGGATACATTATGAATGAGGTAGTGTGAGAGCTTGATGGTTAGCACACATACCCCCCCCCCCTCCAAATTGAAACCCACTTTCTCACACACACACACATATATATACACACGCAAACACACGGCAATCATGGCTGTCTGTCAGCGTGCTGAAGTCTGCATCAGGCCTTTCCTCCCGTATCACCAGCTAGATTTATAGCAAGAGGCTGATGATGACATATGTCTGGCTATTGCCCTGCTCAGATTTATCCCTCTCTTTCTCTCTCTCTCTCCTTCTCTCTCTCCTTCTCTCTTTCCCTGCTCCTTATTGCCTGAGTGCAAACCATGCAGGAGGTGCACTTCATCTTACAAAGCTTTAATAATCTGTGAATGGCTGACTACAAACTGATGTAGGGCGCCATCATTCTACAGCTGTGTTGGGCTAGCCTCATGAAATTGCTGGCCACAAATAGTAATTAATCTTTCCTCTCTTCCTTTCTCTCTCTCTCTCTCTCTCTCGCTCGCTCGCTCTCTCTCTCACACACACACAGGCATGTACACACTGAGCCTCATCTCTCTAAAATTGTAATTTTGAGTATGAACAGGGCAGGTTATAAATCAGAGGCCAGGGTCGCTACATATACAAGTGCATGAATCATAATCTCAGCTCACTGCAACTGCACACATTGTGTTTAACAAGCTTTAGAGGAACTGGTAGAGGTCTATTACCACTCTATTCCACTAAAGAAAAAAAATAATAATAATAATAAAATAAAATATAGGAAACTGCCTGGAGAAAGCAGACAAAACTGAACATGCAACCGGAGCAGGTAAATGTTACTGGACTTAAATAGAAATATCACAGTTATGTAAAGAGTATGAAAAAATATTCAACAGTCATAAAAGCTTCTGAGAGCTTGTCTACTATGAACTTTCAGAAGAGAGTAGGAAAAAGTTCCTTGTGCTTCGGAATACAATTTGCAGAAGGTAGATCACATGGTGCAATAACAGGAAGTAGTGCTGTAGTGTAAGTAGGTGATGCGTCTATGACGGTTCAGGCTGAGACTTTATTCTAAATCCAGACCTAAAGTGAAGAAGTCTAGGCTAAACTTCGGTCGGAATCACAGGAACCTAAACGCCGGAGTAACGATGAAACGAAATCAACGTACTGTTTACAGAATATCATTAAGGAGAAGTTTTTGGAGGTATTTGTGCAACATGTGCACTAAATTATACTATATATAAACTTCAAAATTCAAAGTTGTGCATCACAAGTAATAGAATTTTGAATTTGATAAACTTTCACAATGAAGATAATGATTTATGTTTAATTCACTAATTAAAATCTTAATAATAATTTTCCAGTGTTCAGCCTTTAATCATCACCTAATCAGACCATGAGTTTAAACCCCTGTGATGCCCAGATGTTAGTGCCCGGGAGCCTAGACAGTAAATAAGGCCTGTTCCTGTCCTGTTTATCACAGTGACGCTTTCTGATCGCGTGTGTCTCTGAGGTCATGTATGCAGAAGAGGGCGGATAGCACTTTCCTCAGTGTGTGTCACGCAGCATGTTTTAAAGAAGCATGTGTTAGCAATACTTCTCTTCTACTGGTATGTCTTCTATAATAAGGTCAAGCTAAGGAATAGCACTTGCTTGCTTAATGCTAATAGAGAAAATGAAGAAACTATCCAAAATCTCTTTACTTTATTGAATATCGAAATAGTAATACATACTACTATAGTAACCGGACCATACAATAATTAATGCCATATTGATATTATGCTGGCCTTGTTTATGTCTTTATTAACTACAGTATGTATCCTGGAATGGTGGAAAAAAAGCTGAAACTTCCACTGACAAGAACTTCCTCAATATAATTGGTTGACTTTATGATGAAGTGGCACAATTACATCTACATGTGTGGGCTAATGATCGATATCTGCCAGAGCTGTGTCTCTTTGAATACAAGCCCAGTGCACTGTCTGTGTATGTGTGTGTGCGTGTGTGTGTGTGTGCGTGTGACTGACAGGCGTGATGCTATTTGATGTGCCATCATGCATGGTTGAAGCCAGTGTCACATAGGAATGAGAAATAAGATGCTGCCTTGTTAATACAGCATTGATCGGCTTTATTGATTTTACATGACACGTCTCTTGCAAAGATGTAACTCTCTCTCTCACTCTCTCTCTTTCTCTGTCTCTCTGTCTCAGACTTCTTGCATTCCTGCATTCCTCCAGTTGCTCCTTTCAATCTTTTCTAGAAGTTAGTGAAGGTGAAAGAGTACCACCAGACTTCTCATGTGCTTACTTTGACTTAATCCTTCATCTAGACAATTAATAACATTCGTCAGGTTATTATGTGGCTTCTATTTCTGTCCATAAAGTCAGGTTTGAAATTTATTCATAATGTAAATCTACCACATAGGTTATTTGTAGGTATGTAATTAATGGATACCTTTTGGTATGTTACTACACTTAAAAAATTATATGTCAAGCATAGGGCAGAGGAACACTTAGGGGTGCCATTATTTAATTATCTATACTATTTCACTGTTCATAAGTACGAAAGCACCTAATATACTCGCATTATCTCCACGAATTTGATGTTCATAATTATTAGTAAGTGTAAATACACCCTGATACACACACTCACACCCAGACGTATAGGGCTGAGATCGTGACAGTGTGACAGTGTCTATGGTTTAATAGATCCATTCTGATGGAGATAAATGCACATCACTTATTGATCGGATGCTAATGACACTGAAGAGGTCACAGGATCCTTCATTGACACTCATCTTTTGCTTCACTGCTACACACACACACACACACTGAGAAGTGCACAAACCCACTTGCAGAGCAAGCATGCCGTGTTACAGAAACCACAATTGATATAGATATGTGATTATGACTCCTGGACCGATTCAAAGTGCACTAATGATGTCTGGTTGAAATGCTAGTTACAGCAGAGTGTTCGGTGTGTCTTATTGACTGACGGAAGAGTTGGAGTGGTGGTGACCTCCAGATGGCCCTGATCATCACCCACACGGAACGTTTTAGTTCACACACTGAGAAATGCTTAAACAAATTGAGTAATAACAGGTTAACCAGAGAGATTTCCACCGCTCCCTCTCCCTCTCTCTCTTCCCTACATGACACTAAATCCACCCGCTTTACCCAGAGTATAGTGGGAATACAAAACCTTCATAATCAGTCTCACGATCTTTCTCATGCACACACACACACAGCCGCTCCGGTCACCGTGCTGGTCTATCTGAACCAGGCCCGACCACGACCCCTCCCAATGGGCTCAGCGCCAGCCCTCTTGCCCTGGGCTCAGCCAATCAATAGCACTTTCCTGTTTTGGAGGCGGGTAATTATGAGGTGGAGAGAGTGGGTGACCTCTCACCTGTCCCGCATTACATTGCTGATATTAAGATAAATTGCCCGATTTTGGGTAAACATATGCTGCAATTCAGCCTGTCAGCAAGGGTTTGCTCAAGGATAATTTGTATTGATCTATCTGCTTCTTCCCAATGCAGCTCGCTGACCTCACGGATAATGAGAGAGCAAGAGAGAGACACACAGATAGAGAGAGAGAGAGACAGAGAGAGAGAGAGAGAGAGAGAGAGAACAGACACCATTGTTTCAATGCTCTGGAGTGACTGTCTGTATACAAATATATATGCATATGGGTTCAAGTCAAACCAGGACTTTTAATTGTGCAGAATAACAGAACATTATGAGCGTAAAACCCCAATTTATTTTAGAGTTTCACTAGTGCTTGGATACCATCAAGGTAAAACGTTTTCTCAGTACACCAGACCAATGGTTCCCCTGAAATCCTGGCCTCCCAGGAACTCCATTCATGTCCAAACATCTGGAGATCGCTTGACATGAGGTCAAGCATTCCAAGCATAAATTCAGAACAAATTTTACTATGAAAGAGAGGACGAAACCCTCGAGCTGCCTAAAAATCCCAAAAGCAAGCGAATTCCTTGGTGTCGTACCCTCTTAATCCTCCACTAGCTCATATTTATTTTTACTGGATTTATTATTAACTCTTATTTGACACTAATGAAAAAAAGAAAGCACAGAGTATCTGTCTGAGTAAATTTGTGTGTATGCATGAGCATGTCTTTATATGTGCGCATCTGAGCAGGACAATTGTATATTTGAAGATGGAGTACTTTGACCTCGTTCTCCGAGCTCGCACGCCGTCATTCCTCACGCCTGACACCCTACACGCCAGAAGATACATATCTCTGACATGCCTCTTCTTCCCGAATAACACAGCCGTTCTATGATAACCGCACGAGAAAGTGACACGTCTGCCATAAATCCTGATGAATTACGGGCCACCCCGCTTCTTGAAGTTATGAAACGTAGTAAAGTTAAGACCAAAGCCTGCGGAAAAGAAATATGACGGTACAAAAATATTTGAAAGCGAACCGCTGTCAGTCAGGTGTCAGGTTCGGCTGTGTGAAGAATGCGGCTCAAAGTCAGCGGGGTGATGTGATCCTGAACGTCGGCGGTGTTAATGGCGCTCAGGATCGACAACAGAATGGAGTTGATGATGGAACAAAGTGCGACAGCGTCGTGAGCGCTAACCCGGAAATAATCACGTGCTGCCTTTCTCTGATCTTTTTCGCAAGCGGTGCAGATGCTTTTTTTTTTTCTTTCTTTTTTTGCTGTGTGTTTTGTCAGGAAGTATTATTACATTCTTAAACTCAGATTCAAAGATTGAATGATCGTAAAGAGAGGGGCGTGGAAAGGTTTTGAGTGTGTGTGTGTGTGCGTGCGTGTATGTGTGTGAGAGTTGGGGGGACTTTGATAAGTAGACGCTGGTGTAATTGTGCTCCTTTGAACAAACATGAGTAAAAACACTGGGCTCTGGACTGGCATTCCACGCCCACATTATGGCCTATTATGATAAGGCTATATCTTTGCACAAGATAATGAGTGGCTTTATTGCTGTTGCTTGCTATTACTTTGTCTAATTATACTTAACTGCTCCGAGCTTATCTCTGCTCCACCTACGCCATCAAAAAGTCTTACCCCACCACACACATGCTTTTTTTTTTTTTTTTTGGCTTTTTTTTTCTTTTCTTCCCTTCGTAACCCAAATCAGGGAGAAGGAAAAGAGGGGATTTTAAAGGAAAGCAAGAAGCAAGAAAAGAGCAGGAGGAGAGAGGTTACAGTTCAGAGAGAGTTTCAGTATAGCGCTGTGCCTCTGTGATAGTGAGAGTGAAGCGGGCTTTCTCAAGGGAACAAAGGACGGCCGTTTTAAACAGGCATGAAATACCATGAGTTCGGACAGTAGCGCCTGTGACAAATGCATGCCCTCTCTCTCTCTCTCTCTCTCTCTATCCTTATTCCCCTTATTCTCCGTTTCTGTCTTTATTTCTCCCCCACCTTCTTTCTATTTAAGACTTGCAAACGCAGAGAAAACAACAAAGCACAGACAGGAAGCATCTTTTAATGCCGAACAGCCATCGTTCCAGCCCAGTGGAGGAAGGAAGGTGAAGTGAGACAGACGGAGGATTGAGAAAGGAAAAAAAAAAAAAAAAAAAGCCCAGCTTTCATTTACTTCAATTCCTCGCTGGCATAACAAAAACAGGAAAAGATTCATTTGGTTCCAAACAAGCCGCAGGATTCATTTGTTAAACCAATTTTTTTTTCAACTCATAATAATACGTATATCCCTTCTAACCATATGCCTGTAATAATATCGTTAGTTTCCTTTCCACAAAAACAGACCACCACTGTAATTATAATTTCATTGAGAAGGCCCAGACATATAATCTACGCTGAGCAATGAGACATTTGTTAATGTCAAAGGAAACAGAAACATAGAGCATGAAGCCGAGAGAAATACAGAGATGGCAAGCAGGAATGTTGCGTATACGCAGAACAAAAGGAAAGGAGAAAAAAAAAAAAAGCAGAGCTTGTAATGTTAAAATGTAGTCAAGCCCAATCGCATAGCTCAACGCAAGGCCGTGCCTCTAGAGGGAGTCAGCGATTTCAGTGACAAAGTGTGAGGATCAGACAAGTGTTTAACACCCCCAGTTCAGCAGAAAGACGCCAATACAGATCATATCAGAAGGCGCTTATGAAATGAGCCGCTGATTGTTAATTGAATAAAATGGGCCTGGTCTGAAAGGGGCGGAGAATGAGGAATAAAAGTGATAGTCTGCAGTTGTTACACTCGGTCTGATATAAAGAGGCGGTGTAAAAAATACTTTTTGTGGTTGACTGAAATAAATAGAGGATCATCATCATTACCACGAGAAACAACAAAAACAACCAGAACAGGCTAAGCTGCTGGTTTTGTAACAAGTGAAGGGGGAAAAAAAAGCACAAGTGTGAGGAGGGATTTCTCCCAGAATTCAAGGCTCATGTTCTCTTCGACCTGGCGCTAACTTCATTTTATTGCCAGCTGTCTCCGAAGGAGCTATTCCATCTCTAAGAAATTCAGATGCTCCGGAAATTAAAATTTCAAAGATCTTCAGAGGTTGAGGGGGAGGGTGGAAAAAATCAATGGTGACAGATCAATGCTCATAGAAATTTCATGAACTTTGAACCGATACAGGCATGATGATTGGGGTGGGAATGGATGGAAGGCTGGAGAAGACTTCTAGCGCTCGGACAAAGACAGAAAGCCACTCTTCTCCACACCATTGCGCCCTTTCATATTTTATTCCACTGACACAAATTAGATTTGGGGTCTATCCCTAGAAAGGACAGTTTATATATATATAGGCTTCTTACTACCACCAATAAAACATGCCTTATAATTTAACAGCTGAGCTATGCTAAATGAAATCAGACTTGGATTATCTCATGTCCAAATTAATACTGTGAAAAAAAAGATCAATGCGTGGACAAGGTGAAAAAAGAAATCAATAAGTCAGTTAAATTATTGCAGCATTTTTTCCTCCTCATCCAAGATGGGTTAAGCTTGCCCTGTCTGTCAATATGTTCTAGCTTTTAGCATTAATCTATAAATAAAAGTTATGTTGGGAAAGGATACCATGCCCAGGTCTGGATAGGTTAGGAGTGTAAAAGAGAGAAAAGGATAGGAGGAGAAAAGTGTGAGTCATCCATCAGAAAACGCTCTGGTCACTGGAGCACAACTAATGTGCGTGACTTAGCAAGGGCGAATCTATTTAAAGCAGCCAGAAACAGGAAAAAAAATTGCAATGGCCAAAAGAGGAACCAATACAACCAATTATATCGAAATCTTTTTTTTTTTTTTTTTTGGTCATTAATGAGAATGTTAAGTCACTGCTTGCACCAGGAACTGTCCAGTCCCAAGTCTGCTTTCAACTGTTTGTGTAATAGTATTGTGATAGCAGTACAAAAGAGACAAAAATCCGAATGAACCCTATTGGATTTTGGATCCTGAGAATAAAGAGAAGGTGACGTCTTGCTGGCTTCTTTTTTAGCAGGATGAAGGGGTGTGACAAAGATGGCTCTGATTACATAATCGCCCAGCTTCTCATTACTACTGTATGTTTCTACAAGTATGTGTATGTAAGAGAGGAAGAGGGACAGAGAGAAAGAGAGAGAGAAGATAAAGAATGAGCAGCTCTATCTGATCCAGTTTGAGGGTGGAGAGAGCTTGTTGTACTGATAGTCTCTTCTAAATCACCCGCTGATCATCCAGCGATACAGCGTTTCATGTGGCACTTTTTAAAGAGTTTATTTACCGCCAGCCTCCCATCTTTCTGCCTTCACCTCCCGCAGTGTGTGTCGTCCGTGCCCAAGCAGCGATGCCATCAGGACCTCTATCAGATCGTATCCAAGAACAACTTAAAGACTGCAGGCTCTCCAGCAGAGCCTGAAGTTCTTAGCCAGCGTTCTAAATGATTGTGTCTGGTTTTAACAGCTTTTAAATTTCAGCAATTAATCTTATAAAGGGACTCAAATTTGGTGCCAGGGCTTGTGTGTTTCTGTATGTTTGCATGTGCCAGGTCAGTTGAAAGTGTGTGGCAGCATTGCCGAGTGAAGTGGCGAGACGACCCTTTTGTCCTCTTTGGCGGATGATGAATGGCTGTCTCCTTCTCGGCGCGTTTTGTCAGTTTTGGCGCAGCCGAGTCAATACCTTCACCTTGACGAGGAAACTTTGTGATTTATCAGGGCCCTTGGCCAATGAGCAGGCTAAAAGAGCCAGACCCTCTGAGATACAGAGAGTGGCCTTTGGTCAAAGTCTTCTCGAACGGATTCGCGAGAAGGTGTATGATAGACAAATGACTCTTGTTAGAGGCAGCCAAAAAAATGAAGGGGGGAGTTACAGGGGGAAGGAGAATGAGGGGGAAAAAAATGCTCGACTTGAACTAATAACAGAAAGGGTCCGTGGCGGTCACTGTGGGTCCAAAGATGAAGCACCCTGTCATGCAGCAGGTTGGGAAATTAGCAAATAATGTTCCTTGGCCCTGATAAATGGGTGACAGCTCTCCTTCGCCAATCATTTTTTAACATTTTGATGCATGTCTACAATCCCATCGGAGGGAAGGAAAAGTTTACCGGCCCTCAATTTCCGTGTGATAAATGGTGGTCAGTAAATGTACGATTTCTGTATGAGGTATAGTTCATTTTAAGCAATTCTGGTAAATGGGTGTCACTGATTAGGACAAATAGTCCAGAGAGGTGAGAGCTCCAGTGGTACATCTCTCTCTCTCTTCCTCTCTCTTTCTCTCTCACCCACACACCTCCCTTTTTCTCAGCTCCACTAGAGCGTTGAGGCCAGGCTCTCGCAGTGACCATGCACTACCTAAATAGAAAGCAATAGCTTTGATGCAATTAGAGTCCAATGCTGAGCTATATTTATGATTGCTGTCATTGTTCTAAAAGATTTGCCGGGGTGCTCATGAGCCCTTCTTCCATCTCACATCTCCCAGCCAAACGATGTCTTTTTTTTTTTTCAGAAGAGTGGAAGGAGGCAGGATGTACGTCTTAAGATTAAAAGCAAAGGTTTGTATGTTTAAACACACATACGCAGAGGCTACCTGCTGTTTAATTGAACACGGTTTACCTTTCAAATCCCTTACATGGTTAAGAAAGGTAAAAAAAAATTAAATAATAAATAAATAAGACATTCTGTCAAATCCAGCAGAGGAGCTTAAAGGGAACATCTGGACGAGGCTTTCAAAATTGCATGATCAGCTTGTGAAGCTTCTTCGAACGACTGCTATTGGCAGGAGGACAAACATGTCTGTCCCTGTTTTGATTCCTTTCTTTTATAGACCCTCCTGACAGGCTGTTCAGCTCTAGACCTGATCAATGGGTCTCAGATGCCACCAAAGTGGCCTTGTGCAAAAAAAAAAAAAAAAATCATGCGACAAAAAAGGTGAAGAAGTTAAGAAGATCACACATAAAGATCTTTAAAAGATATAGAGGTACAAGCTGAGGAAGAACAAGAAGCACCAAAGCCAATAAATTCCTAGAAGGTGAAGTCAGATATGCGCACACACCCCAAAACAAACACAAACTCCTGCACGTACTGTACACATGCCGGCTCTGCGTCCGTGGATGATGGGTATTAAATGACACTCTGTTTAAGGCGAGGGACTCACAGCTCATAAAGCGCGCTTACACACTCTCCATGTTTGTGTGACCTTACGGCCTGCTCCGATGTCATATCCTGGTTTTATTGTGCTCAGCCTGGCCTGCCACACTTTGAGCATCCAGCGGGTATCATTTCACTGCTGACCCCGACTCTCCGCTTGAAGTGTCAGAGAAAAAACCAGAGGAAGAGACAGACAAGTAATGTGCAAAGACACAGCCTGCCTTTTTAAAGCCAGCCTGGAGTCATTTGCAAGCTTGACCTCTCAGACAGGTGGCTTGTGCCGCCATGATGGAGGAGAATTATCGACTCTGAAAGTAGTTCGCAGTTTCTGGTGACCCAGCGTAAATCTGAGTGAGTCTGAAGGACCTTTATGAATCGAAATTAACACTGCTGTCTCTACAGAGAATCGGATTTGATGGATACTCACTGATCTTCTCCAGTGTCGACTATTTCTTTTAAGAAATACTCTCTTTAACACACTAGTATAGTATGCACAGCATGTTTCCTTGTGCTAAGAAAGATCAGGAAATCTTGGTGCACATGTATGTGCGTGTGTGTTTCTTTCCCTGGACAAGCTATATTTGGTGCATAAAGTGTACCTCCCTAAATAACGAATGGCAGTCACCATCCATCGCATGTAGCCCTAAAGCACTGGAGAACTGTTTATGTTCATTTTCTCTAATTCGTCCAGAATAGCCAGCCATTATTCCACTTAAACCTGCAAACACACTGTGCATGTAAAGACACACCACACACACAACACGGTCGCAAAAAAAAACCTCTACCAGGACCACCATGGATCCTATGGTCAAAGCAGCCATTTATAAACTAATTATAAGCATGGGTCATTTATTCTAATCAATAACGCTCCTTACTGGTTTAAGAAACAAAACAAATGTATTTACAGAGAGGGAGAGGAAGAGAAAGAAGTGAATGATGACTTAAATGATGAAGATTAAGGCAGAACTCTGTAGCTCGGAGCGTTTATTAAAGTAACAGTATTGCGATAATTACGGTAATTATAAACCATTTTGTTGATGATGTGCTTATAATAATTAATTAACCATCACAGCCATGACGGCGGAATTCTATTAATTCTAAACCGGTGACTATTTTGCATTAGGAAATGAGTTTTTACTGTAAAATGTATTGAAAAAATCTTACTAGACTAGATTGTTTTATTTCATCAATGCATTTATTTATCTATTTATTTTGTTTTATTTTTTTACTTGTGCTATTGCATGGCATAAAACCTGAAGTCCTGCTGAAGATTACTTTATGTAACTTTATTTAAAGTACATAAAACTCCCTCAAACTGCTGTCCTACTGTACATGAACTCTACTTTGATTGAAAAAGTGTTCGGTGCCACTTTACGTCTCTCTTTGAGGAAACTTATACTGTCTGCTTCCGTCTCTCTCTTTCGCACTCTGAGGCAGCTGTGTTATTTCTCAAATATTACAATGACATGGATAAGTACTCCTTTTAGGAATGTTTGTGAAAAAAAAGAGTGTGTGAGTTTAAGTATGAGTGTGTACCAGTACCTGAATGTAAGAGTGTGGCTCTGTGTATGAATATGTATTAGTATATAATAGTGTGTGGTTGTCTACCAGAATTGAAGTGTACAGTATGTACCAGTACAGTATGTAAGAGTCTGTTCCAGCATGTGTCAGTGTGTAATAGTGTGAACCAGTATGTAAGAGTGTATGTGAGTGTTTGATCGCTGTATATACCATTATGTAAGAGTGTGGAAGAAAATATGAAAAAAAAAAAAAAATATATATATATATATATATATATATATATATATATATATATATTATAAAATATATAGAAAATTTTGATTTAAAAAGTCTTTTTTACACAATTATTTTAAAAGGAATTTTAAAGTTATACCTAGTTTTAACTAGGTGTATACTTTTATCATCTTTTAAACATCTGGCCAATAAACTGAACATACATGACACAGTTCAGGCATGTGGAGTTAACTGTTTATTCCCACTTTCATTCACAAATATTAATAACTAGATGTTTTTCAAAATGTCTTTTTCTTACTTTATATTTCTGATATTTCTTATAATAAAAGCCCAGCTTTTAGTAGGTATAATAACCACATAGGCAATGTATATGATTATTATATGCTTATTATATAGTTACTACACAAGCACTAACACCAGTCTAGGCACGCTATAGGAAAATAATCAACAGCGTTGCGGTATGATGCAACTCGACATTCAGTAGAGTGTTTTACTTCATTTACACCACAGCAGGGTTAACTAATGCTTATATTTATTTAAAAGTCTATCAACTCCACAAGTTAGACTTGTGAACAAATTCTGACCAATTGGACCTGAGAATTCAACAACCCTGTGGTATATGTGCTTGTACTCTATGATCATTGTATGATTATATTTTTATATTTATATAATATACTGAGCTTAGTAGAAAATGTCAGTTTGTAAATGACATAATGAGGAGAAATGTCTGAATATGAGTTTGACTCCTGTCATCATATCGAGCTCTAAGTATTAGCACATGGGACTAAGTGAAAGGCTCAGGAAGTTGGTCAGGTCTGTAGAGCAGACATTAGTGTCAGAGCTCATATAACAGGCATGGTATTAGGCAGCTCCCCCATCTAGGGTTTCATTATCTCAAAGGCTTGTTGGCCTGTGGTCTGGCCCTGCCGAGGGGGGTTAAACTGCCCAGACTGGGGCAGGAAAGGGGAACAGCTGCCCCTAAAGGAACCCAGTGTCCCACGAACCAACTCCCTCCCCCCCTAAAACCAACTACTCTCTCTCACTCACACACACACACACACAATTGAGCACTAATTCCTGATGATTATCTCATTGTCCCGCTCAGTCTGGGATCTGATACCGAGCTTCCAAGTCAAGTATGGAGTGACCACATCACCTCCACTATCAGCCACACTAAGGACAGATTAGTTAGACTCTCACACACACACACACACACACACTCAAACTGATTCAAGAGTACAAACACAATCTTCCATACAACCTGACCTTGCTTGCTCTGTATATGAGACAAACAAGCACTCTTTCTCTCTCTCTCACACACACACACACACATACACATACACATACACACACAGTGCTGGTAACGTGTGCATTAGAGGTGGGTGTATTTACGCTCAGAGGAAAGGAGAGAGGACATGTTGTAATGGTTTGAGATTAACAGGAGCTGGCAGCTGCCCCCTTCACCACTCCAACAAAGAAAGGATAAGGTTACCGACAGGAAAAATAGAGAGGAGGAAAGAAAGAGAAAGAAAGAGGCAAAGGGATATACGGTGAGCAAGCGAGGCTCATTTTCACACGATTTTCCTGCGCTCAACATTGCTGCCGGGTGAGCAAGGGGCAGAAAAAAAGGAAAATAGACAAGACAGAGGTTGGGGAGAGGGTGTAGAAAGAGAATAACGGGAGAGCATGATGGAAACAGAAAAGGTGGACAAATAGAGAGAAATTGAGTTACAGGAAGAGAAAGATGTCAGTTCACAATGTTTACTCTGTGTAGAAAAAGTAAGGCCGTCGTCGTGCACTCACCAGTGTAGACGAATCGCCCAGGCGCTCCTTTGCAGAACTGCTTGGACTTGTAGGACAGGGTGACCTCTACGACCCCGGGGATGTGTCTGGGGGGAGTCTGCACTCGGATAGCATGGGGCGTTATCAACTGTCAAGGAACAGCGGGCGCAAACCGTTAGCACCGTTCCAACCATCCATCACATGCTCCTCGATCGCATGCTAACTTTTTATTTAGCTACTAAACCTAATTATAACTTGGATGCTAAATAAGTCTGTCAGTTTTCCACTTCGCACCGTATCCAAGGAATCAGGGTTCTTGGGTTGAGGCGAGTTCAGGAAAAACCACAAGTCTTGGAGCTGCTTCTCATTCTTCTTCTCTCTCTCTCTTTCTCTTTTTTTTCTTCCTTGTAGACCTTTTTTTTACTCCTAATTGCTTGATTATTTTGCAAGAGCTTGCCACTCGGTGCAAAATGCAATCAAAGCCCTAGTGGATATGGCGCTGCTTAGCATGCTTGGTTGATCTGATTCCTTATCTCTTCATGTGATTAAATTAGGGGGGAAAAATATATATTAAACTAAATAAAAATACATAAATAAATAGATAAACACTGATTGCCTTTCTGAGTGGCTTAGCCAAGAAATGTGTGTGAGGAGACAACTTCATCAGCATTCGTTTAAAGAAGCACTACGCTGTACCCTGGCGCTTGTAGTGACTTTAAGCTGATTAGCGTCTAATCTACGGCGATTTGCCTTGTTGTTTAACATTAATCTGACACGAACGTGTAAAGAAACAAATTTATATACTGTACATGACATGCTACGGCATATAAAGGCACGTTAGAAACATTCGTTTTTATTTAATTCTTACGAGCACAAGCGATTACTTGTTTGTTTTTGGGGTTTGTTTTGTTTGTTTTTCCACTTTGAACTGTAATAACCCAGAATATTTAGCATCCAAGTGCACTTAAATATTAATGATTTGTTATATAATTATACTAAAACAAAAAAAATTCCATTCCAACTTAAGAATAAAAAAGCATTGGGTTTCCTTTACATTACAGCAGTAAATGCTACATATATGGCAAACCCTCTCACCTCGCTCCATACGAGCATGGTGCCGAACACGACCTGCAGGCCGTCGAAGAAGTTGTCGCCGATGAGGATGACCGTGGCTCCGCCGGTGGTCCAGCCTTCACTGGG